>NW_025884019.1:0-11727 GCF_002878395.1 Capsicum annuum
ACAAGAAATAATGCAAATCTCTTGTGCCCTTGTATGCTTTAGAAACAGAGCGCAATAGGTTCTTGGTCCCTATATTGTGCAAGGATTCCAAAATGTCCAAAAGTGATAGACGTTATTGTAGACACATAATTTTATCCCTCCCCAAAAGCATTCTTACCATTTTATCCTCGTCTTAGTGTGTGCCCTCACCCGTGTGATAACCCCTTCACAAAAAGACAAAAATAACAATTCCTAACTAATTTTATCTTATTCTAACAACCCGTCCCTATTAAAAATAACACATCACCATCACCACCCTAACTACCCATGTGATCCCCCGCCTCCTTTTTCTTGTCCACAAAGAAAGAATATATGGGGGACCCACCAAAATTTCCACATCATAACAAATCCATGCCCATTATAAAAGAAAAATTCTAAGAGAGAAAAAGGGGGTTCATTTTTTTATCATCATCTTCTCCACAATAACAACAATCACAAAATAATCTTCCTCACAAGAACAACAACAACAACCACAAAAAAAAGGCGCTGGTGAACAGTAACCGGTGAATAGTAACTGGTGAACAGTAACCGATGAAAAGTAACCGGTGAACAGTAATGGCATGAAAAATGACGGTGAACGGGTCATTATTTGTCGAGTTGGATTGTTAGTGTTAAGGTTCGGCTCGAGGTTTCCGGGTGCGGACTCTCTTTTTCGAATAACATTGAGTTTGAAAGCTTCAAATTTAAGGTCCAATTATTTCTTCTCTTTCATTTAATTCTTATGCGATTGTGATTGCGTGTGATTCGATACCGTGGTTTGTTTGTTGATGTGAACTATTGGTGACATTTGGATGTGTGATGTGCTAAGCATGATGGGTGAATTTTCGTTATTCTCGATTGGTGGATTGTGTATTGAAATGGGCTAATCACGTGGTTGAGAATGAATTAGGGTGGGGATTAAAAATGGAGGAAAATGAATATTGATTAATTTTGATGTATTGATAATGTTGAACATGATAGAATTGTGATACGTTGAACTTGGTAGGCAAACGTAGGCCGAGTAGGCAAATTTAGGAATAACGATTTGTTGGAGTGTTTGAATATGTGCGTGAATGGTACTTTCTACTTTATTGCACGAAAAGTTTAGATTGTACTCATTTGGCCGGGAAATGCCCCGAAGGATTTGTATTGATTTATCAGGGAAATGCCCCGAAATAGCATGTACGCAAAAGAGGCTCGTGATCAAGGCCCGGAACGTCGGGTGGAGTTTAGTTTAGGATTAGTTTAGAATAGAATAGGTTTTATATTTCAGCACCTCTTTTATTTTGGACTGTATAATTTGGACTGAACATTATTTTGGTTTGTTTTGAATTTTTGGTGATTTGTTTGTTTGCTTTTTTTGTGTGTTTATGTGGTTTGTACATTTGTAAGGTCAAATTAGCCGATACGCTCCACCAAGCGACCGTGGTCGCACCACGGGATCGAGGGGTGCCTAACACCTTCCCCTCAGTCAACAGAATTCCTTAGCCGGAATCTCTGTTCGCGGATCAGTTTTTAGAGTCAAACCGTTTTGAAAAGGATTTTCCAAAGGTGACTTGGTACACCGGATTATGCCAAGTGGCGACTCTGAATAAGAAAAAATAATGTAAATAATCCTTTTTTTTAAACTAATTTTTTTCATTTTTGTCACCTTAATAATAAAACCCTTTCGAACTTAAAATACATATTTTTTTTTGGATGTTGGAAAAGGGGTGTGACAGCTTTTGCGACTCTGCTGGGGAACTATTTCAGAATCCGATCTTTTTTTTGGAGTCGTATCGGCTTTGTTTGGCATTACGAGTGTATAAGAATTGTTTGTGATTTTTGTTTGTGTTTTCACTTTTGTGCGTTTTCATGCTTTTTGTTTACAGTATTTATCCTATGTGTTTACCTCTTTTATATCTGACATCATGTGCATAACCCGAGTTATTCTTTTCGCAACAAGTCTCGGAGAGCACGTCGTGCGCACGAACTCTAGTTGAGTCACCTTTATTTTGGTGGGGAGCCGTTGGAGGTATGGAGTAGGTGGAAAGCAAAGCAGCCACTATTGACCATATGCTCCCCGAACAGCCTTGTTAGTAAACCACAATGTAGGTCAGCCTATAGGACATTCTTATGTGCATCATATTGAGACCTAGCGGGGCCACACAATTCTTTGTAGGGTACTCACCCCTAAAGCATCCCTACGTGCTAAATGCTACATCTTTGAGGATAACGTGGTCATTTGACAGATTGATGTGGGGTAAAGCATGTGTTAGAAGTAAAGTGTGTTAAAAAAAATGTCCAAAAAAAGAGTTTTGTGGTTTTTAGAGTTCTTTGTGACTTTTGTTTTCCACAATTCCACAATTCAAAATTCAAAAAAGATTTTTTTACTTTTTGCACTCATTTTAAAAAAAAAAAAAAACATCAAAAAAATTTTCCTTTTGTTTCCTTTAACAAGCATTCACAATTCGAAAACTCCAAAAAGATTTTTTAGGAGCTTTTTATAAAAATAAAAATGCAAAAAAAAGGTGGTAGAAGTTTTGTACATTTCATATAACGAAAATACCAAAAAAAAAAATAAAAAAATTCTTTCATAGCTGTTGGTGTCATTTTTTATGTGAAGTGTCAAATTGAAAACTCAAAAAAAAAAAGATTTTGTTATGTTGCTCATTGTATGTCTTTGGTCGTGTCTCAAGTCAGGGTGCAATCCGTTATTTAATCATTAATTGTCCAATCTGGACGAACTACGCACCCCTGATTCTCCTCTTTTGGGAGTGAGATACGTAGGCAGCCTATTGTTGGTTCGAGGATCTTATTTGAAAAATCCAAAAATATTTCTTCACTCTCCATTTAGAGTAGACATTTCATATACGTCTTTAAAAGAAAACTACAAAAAGATTTTCCTTTAATAGGTTCAAGTTTCATTTTCACATGAAATTTAAAAATCGAAAACCCAAAAAGATTTTTCTTTGGTAATCACAGGTTTCATTTTGTATAGAGATTTAAACCTAAAATAAATGCAAAAAGATTTTTGTCAATTCTTTTGACACTTTGTTTCAAGAAATAAAAAAGAGTTTAATTGGCCATTTGGGCAAAACTTCACGAACTACGCACACCTGATTCTCCCCTTTCGGGGGTGAGATACATAGGCGCCCTTCTAGGGTTCGGTGATTTTTTTTTTCAAGAAAAAAATAAGAAGAAGAGGTTTTGAAAAATCATTGAACTCTAACGCATTTGCTATCTCTTATCCAGTTAATTTAAGGTGGTTAGTTTGTGGCATTTTGGCTGGTCCTTCATATTGCTCCAAGTCACAGAGAAAGTTATGGCCAACAAGGATACCGAGTTTGTTGTCACTAATCAGATAGGGAGTTTGGGGAATGAGAATGTAGGAGCTAATGAAGAAATTCGGAAATTGAGGCAGCAAATGATAGAAATGCATCGAGCTAGGGCTAATGGGTTGCCGCCGCCTCCATTTCCCACAGATAATCTGGAATATCTTTCTAGTTTGCCTCTAGTGTCACATGCACAATTTCCTATTTTGGTCGACATGCCACAACATGCATTAGGATCTACTTCGGGGCAACAGTATCCAAACACTTCCAATATTCATTTCCTCACTCCTCAATACAAAATTACCACATGCTCGGCTCCACCTGCTATTCATGCTTTTGCAGCCCCAATCCCGTCTGAAGCTCCTACTTTTAATGTCAATCCAACGGTTGTGATTCCTCACTCTACAAGCGACCCTATATTGAATATGTTTAGTGATCAGCATTACGCTCCCGAGCCCACATTTAAGTCGACTGGTCCTTACGACTGCCCTCAACTGCCTGAATTTTCTCTAAATACTGAGAAGCCTGCTATGATAGAAGAACAAGAAAAAATAGACATAAAATTGAGAAGTTTGGAACTGACTATAAAAAACTTGCAAGGACTTAGGGGGTACAAAAGTGTCTCATATAAAGATATGTGCATGTTTCCTGGTGTACATCTTCCTCTTGGTTTTAAAATGCAGAAGTTTGAGAAGTATGATGGACATGGCGATCCTGTAGCACATTTGAGACGCTATTGCAACCAGCTAAGGGGCACTGGAGGGAAGGAAGAATTACTCATGGCATATTTCGGTGAGAGTCTTTCAGGCCTAGCTTCAGAATGGTTTGTTGATCAAGACATTGACAAGTGGATTATTTGGGATGAACAAGCTAATGGATTTGTGCAAAAATTTCAATACAATGTTGAGTTGATACCTAACGAAAAATCCCTAACTGGTATAAAAAAGAAGAATACTGAGAGTTTCAGGGAGTATGCGATCAGATGGCGCGAACAAGCTGCTAGAGTAAAACCGCCAATGAAAGAAAGCAAGATAGTGGAGGTGTTTATTCAAGCGCAAGATGAAACATATCATCAACACTTGTTACCTGTATTAGGAAATCCATTTATTGAGGTCCTCAAAATGGGGGAGATGATAGAGGATGGAATTAAGACTGTTCGCATTGTGAGTTTTACAACATTAAAAGTGACTACTCAAGAAATTCCAAAAAGTTCGGAAAGTGAGGGAGGAAAGAAGAATGAGGAAGATGCATCTGCCATTGCAGTTGGACAACAGGCATGGGAAAGAGGACCACACCATCGTTACCCATGGGCTCAAACCCAAGTTTATGCCCAAGCTCCACAGAATCTTTACCAAAATCCATTATATCTCATTTCCCCATCTCCATATCAAGTGTATAATGCGCAACCTTATGTTCAACCTCCATCTTACCCACACTGGCGTGTGCCAACTCTGCTGAGTTATCCTCCAACTCCACATACATACCGAAGGCCTTCTAGGCCTGGTTTTCAATTTAAGCCAAATAATGAAATGAGACAGAAGTCGATGGATAGCTTCACACCCATTGGAGAGTCGTATGCAAGTTTATTCCAGATATTAGTACAGCAGGGCATGATTAATTCTCTACTTGGGTATACTTCTAACCCACATTCAAGAAGTTTTGATCCTAATGTACGATGTATATATCATTCCGATGTTCAGGGTCACAGTATTGAAGATTGTCATGATTTGAAAAGAGAAATTGAAAAGATGATTCAAGATAAATCAATCATGGTGCAAAACATTGACAGTCAGGAAAGCTTTAGTTATGCTGATATGCAAACCAGTGGCTAAGATGTCAGGCTGAGCAATTGAGAAGTCACCCCTCTCCTTAGTAGGAAGAGGTTTGGTAGCTTATTTTGTTTTATTTTCTGTTTTCCAAATTATTTCAGGGTTGTAGTTCGAGATCTGTCTTGTTTTGTCCTTTTGTTATTTATGTTCAAACCCTTCTATCTTTTGTTTCGACTAAATGAAGTGTCTCATTTTCCTTTGTATTTTAAATATGTGTTGTTTGTTTGTTTTCTTTACATAGTACATTTTGTGTTGACTCTAGTGATATGACATGCTGGTGAAATTTTCAGCCAGATCTTAAAATCCAGTTTAAGCATGAACATTGAATCAAAGGGTTAAAGTTAGAAAAAGAGAGCATATGAGAAAATAGATAGAGTGCTGAGACATTTGGTGATAAGTTAAGGCAATTATTTTGAGAATCACAAGAACAACTTGGTCATCGATCGAAAGGCAAGTCCCAATTAGCTCAAATAGTGGACGTGTGATCCCTATATCAAGAGAAACAAGAAGATAAACAACCCCACGAAAGCATGAGTCATTTGATGTGAGGAATGTACAACAGAGGTGGAGTTTACAGAAGAAGTAGTGACGCACAAACTCAATCTTCTTAAAAAGATGTCGCAAATGATCTTCATCTCTCACTTTCAATTGCCTATTATGTACTTGCATTCTCAAGGATTGATATGATGAAGGCATTTCATTCTGCTAGCCAAACATTGTGTCATCCTTTGTTTACCCTATTTGAGCCTTAGTGTTATTTTCTTTCATACCCCTCTTTTGGAAAGTAAAAAGATAAAGTCAAAAAGTTACAAAAAAGAGACAAAATGTTTCCCAAAAAAGTGTCAAGAAAAATAGAGTTAGAAAAAAGAATCGCAAAGTGAAAAGAGCGAATAAAAGAAAAAAAAAAAGAAAAATCAGATCAAAGCAACAGAACAAGCTGCCAGAACTACGCGTGACCTGATTCTCCTCTCTCAGGAGTGAGATACGTAGGCTGCCCTACTAAGGGCTCGGTCAAACCAAATAAACAATTTAGAATCACCCAGTCAAAAGAAATGGGTGCATGAGCTAATCCTCATTGTTTGAGTCAATTCCAAAAGTTGTAAGTCCTAACCCACTTCAAGTGTCGTTTGGGCCTCATGCCATCCTTTCTTTTTAACTCTATCCAAAAGCCAAGTTACAACTAAAGAAAGACTTTCAGATCAATCTTTGGGGATTTTAAGGCAGAGAATGCAAGGGATATGATGATGTATTTGGGAACTACCTGTCTTCCTCAGCACAAGGAATCAAGAGAGAAATAAAAATGAGAGAGTCTTATTGGTGAAAACCCTCACGGGCACCGTAAGGCGATGATAAGTTGAGAGAAATAAAAATAAGAGAGTCTTCTCGATGAAAACCCTTATGGGCACCATAAGATGATGGTGAGATGAGATAAAAATAAGAGAGGTTTGTTGGCGAAAACCTTTCAAGGTGCCACTAGTTGAATGAGGTCTCCGAATGTAATTGGCCCAAGGAAGCAACTCAGTTTCAAGGTTATTAACCCAACAATAACTGGTGGAAGGTGTGGATGGAAAGATCAGGAAGATTAATCCAAAATGTATGGCATAATCATTAGATTTGACAGTCATTTTTAGAGAAATTTTTCATTTCTTTGTTTCAAATGGGGACATTCATTGTCTTTTCTTTCTTCTTTATATTTTTATTTTTATTTTTCTTGGGTCAGTTGTCCAAATAAAAATCACTGTCATTTTTTTCTTGTCTTTGAGTCAAGTCCTTGTCAAAACAAGTGAGAAAATATTTCAAAACTGCTACCAGCTTCTCCAATTACACAAAGCAAGACAAAAGTCAGCACATAAAAGAGACATGATTGTTAGCCGAAATAAGGCATACAAATTTTGTCAACAAACAAGTCTGGGAATTCATGAAAATACCAAGGTTCAAAGGGTTTATTTAAGGAGCATGGCAAAGCAGAGATACTGTGTTTATTTCAGAGTCACTCTTAATAATCTGAGTTTGGGTCAATGATGCAGCAAGTCAACGACCTATGTTAATGGTTGGAAGCAAGGTTAAATGTGACGGGGGAAAAAGCGATTGCCGTGAAAGCTAAGCCAGAAACCAACCACCATGTTTTTAAACTAACAAGTTTTCTTTATATGAAATAGGAACACATGCTACCTTCGAATCAAGGATTTCAAAGCCTAAACATCAAGGGCCGTAATATTCTCACTTCTACAAATCCAAAAGGAAATGTTGCTGCACATATTTGGTATTCAAACCCATGGTAATTCAAGCGGCATTTGTAAGGAGACGCACATCCTTGTTTTGGTAATTCTAGCAACATTTGTAAAGAGGCGCACTTCCTTGTTTGGATAATTTCAGCAATATTTGTAAGGAAACGCACTTCCTTATTTGATAAATCCAGCAACATTTGTGAGGAAACACACTTTCTTGTTTGGTAATTCAAGCGGTATTTGTAAGGAGATGCACATCCTTGTTTGGGAAATTCAAGCAACATTTGTAAGGAGATGCACTTCCTTGTTTGATAATTCAAGCAACATTTGTAAGAAGATGTACTTCCTTATTTGGTAATTCGATTAGCACTTGTAAGGAGATGCACTTCCTTGTTCGAGTAATTCCAGCAACATTTGTAAAGAGACGCACTTCCTTGTTTAGGTAATTCCAGCAACATTTGTAAGGAGACGCACTTCCTTGTTTTGACAATTCAAGCAACATTTGTAAAGAGACAGACTTCCTTATTTTGGTAATTCAAGCGCTATCATAAGGAGACGCACTTCTAAAGGAGACACACTTCCTTGTTTGGTAATTCGATCGGCGTTTGTAAGGAGACGCACTTCTTTGTTCGGGTAATTCCAGCAACATTTGTAAGGAGACACACTTCCTTGTGTGGGAAATTTAAGAAACATTTGTAAGGAGATGCACTTCGTTGTTTGATAATTCAAGCAACATTTGTAAGGAGACGCACTTCCTTGTTTGGTAATTCGATTGGCATTTGTAAGGATATGCACTTCTTTGTCTGGGTGATTCAAGCACCATTTGTAAGGAGACGCACTTCCTTGTTCGGGTAATTCAAGCAACACTTGTCAGGAGACACACTTCTTTGTTTGGACAATTCAAGCGGTATTTGTAAAGAGACGCACTTTCTTGTTTGGGTAATTCAAGCGGCATTTGATAAGGAGACGCACTTCCTTGTTTGGGTAATTCAAGCAACACTTGTCAGGAGACACACTTATTTGTTTGGACAATTCAAGAGGTATTTGTAAGGAGACACACTTCCTTGTTTGGGTAATTCAAGTAGCATTTGATAAGGAGACGCACTTCCTTGTTTGGGGTATTCAAGTAACATTTGTAAGGAGACGCACTTCCTGGTTTGGGCTATTCAAGAAATATTTGTAAGGAGATGCACTTCCTTGTTTGGTTAATTCAATAAATATTTGTGAGGAGACGCACTTCCTTATTTGAGTAATTTAAGCGGCATTGGTAAGGAGACGAATTTCCTTGGTTTAGTAATTCAAGCGGCATTGGTAAAGAGATGCACTTCCATGTTTTGATAATTCAAGCATCATTGGTAAGGAGATACATTTCTTTGATTGGGTAATTCGAACTTTGCTTTTGGGTAATGCACTTCCTAGAAGTCCCCTTGATTTCTAGAAAATGCACTTTCTAGTCAAGTAATTGAACTTAATCCTTTGGAGACGCACTTTCTTGCTAGTTTTCATTTGTTAGGTGACACATTTTTTAACTAAAACTTGTATCTCTAGAAGACGCACTTTCTAGTTAGAATCCCTCACTTTAATTCTTAGGAGAAGCACTTCCTAGGCTTGGTTATTCAATTTTACTCTCAAGATATGCATTTCTTGCTCAGAGTCTTGATTCATTATTACAACATGCAAGTAGGTATGATGTGACTTTCCCAAAAGTCTTCTAATAATAAACTGGGGCAAAACTTTAATTCTTTTTTTTGAACTTTACTTTTCTGGAAAACGAAATTTCTCTTTATAATAATTCTTGTTTGGGATAATTTTCTTTTAGTTTTGATGTGATTTCAGGCGTCCGCCTGAAGAACAGGGCGAATAAATGAAAAGTCAAGCAACAAGCTGAAGAAGTTGAAAACAAAGCAACAAGGTGAAAAGATGAAAGTTAACGGATTGAAAAATAGCAAGTTAGGAGCCAGCCTGAAGAACAGGGTGAAGAAATTGAAAGTTAAGCAATGAGGTGTAGCATTGGAAAACCAAGCAACAAGTTGAAGAAATTGTAAGTCAAGAGCCCGCTTGAAGAATTGGGTGATGAAACTTAAGTCAAGAGTCCAACAAAAGTTGTATAGATAGGATTTTTGTAATTTCATTTATGTTTTAACTTATAATTTTCATTTTTGATGTAATGACAGAGCCGTGGACCGGAGCCTTGATAGGACCTCACTCGACTCTCGAACTCGGTCGTCCTTCTTCCTTTTGTTTCTTCCCTGTGAATAATGATCGCGTCAAAATTCTGTCTCGTTGTCTACTTCTTTGTATGAAAACACTTTGTTTTTACCTGCAAAGAGGGGCATGATGTAGACACATAATTTTGTCCCTCCCCGAAAGCATTCTTACTATTTTACCCTCGTCTTAGTGTGTGCCCTCACCCGTGTAATAACCCCTTTACAAAAAGACAAAAATAACAATTACTAACTAATTTTATCTTATTCTAACAACCCCTCCCTATTAAAAATAACACATCACCATCACCACCCTAACGACCCATGTGATCCCCCGCCTCCTTTTTATTGTCCACAAAGAAAGAATATATGGGGCACCACCAAAATTCCCACATCACAACAAATCCATGCCCATTATAAAAGAAAAATTCTAAGAGAGAAAAAGAGGGGGCTCATTCTTTGATCATCATCTTCTCCACAATAACAACAATCACAAAATAATCTTCCTCACAAGAACAACAACAACAACCACAAAAAAAGGGCGCCGGTGAACAGTAATCGATGAACAGTAACTGGTGAACAGTAACTGGAGAACAGTAACCGGTGAACAGTACCAGCGAATAGTAACGGCGTGAAAAGTGACGCTGAACGGGTCATTATTTGTCGAGTTGGATTGTTGGTGTTAAGGTTCGGCTTGAGGTTTTCGGGTGCGGACTCTCTTTATTCGAATAACATTGAGTTTGAAAGCTTCAAATTTAAGGTCCAATTCTTTCTTCTCTTCTATTTAATTATTATGTGATTGTGATTGCGTGTGATTCGATACCGTGGTTTGTTTGTTGATGTGAACTGTTGGTGACATTTGGGTGTGTGATATGCTAAGCATGATTGGTGAATTTTCGTTATTCTCGATTGGTGGATTGTGTATTGAAATGGGTTAATCACGTGGTTGAGAATGAATTAGGGTGGGGATTAAAAATGGAGGAAAATGAATATTGATTAATTTTGATGTATTGATAATATTGAACATGATAGAATTGTGATACGTTGAACTTGGTAGGCAAACGTAGGCCGAGTAGGCAAATTTAGGAATAACGATTTGTTGGAGTGTTTGAATATGTGCGTGAATGGTACTTTCTACTTTATTGCACGAAAAGTTCAAATTGTACTCATTTGGCCGGGGAATGCCCCGAAGGATTTGTATTGATTTATCCGGGGAATGCCCCGAAGTAGCATGTACGCTAAGGAGGCTCGTGATCAAGGCCCAGAGTGTCGGGTGGAGTTTAGTTTAGGATTAGTTTAGAATAGAATAGGTTTTATATTTCAGCACCTCTTTTATTTTGGACTGTATAACTTGGACTTAACATTATTTTGGTTTGTTTTAAATTTTGTGTGATTTGTTTGTTTGCTTTTTTTATGTGTTTATGTGGTTTGTACATTTGTAATGTCAATTAGCCGATACGCTCCACCAAGAAACCGTGGTCGAACCACGGGATCGAGGGGTTCCTAACACCTTCCCCTCGGTCAACAGAATCCTTAGCCGGAATCTCTGTTCGCGGATCAGTTTTTAGAGTCAAACCGTTTCAAAAAGAATTTTCCAAAGGTGACTTGGCACACCGAATTATGCCAAGTGGCGACACTGAATAAGAAAAAATAATGTAAATAATCCTTTTTTTTCGAAACAAATTTTTTTCATTTTTGTCACCTTAATAATAAAACCCTTTCGAACTTAAAATACATATTTTTTTTGGTCAAAAAAGGGTGTGACAGTTATATTGCTCAGACTCTTCAAAAATATCATTGGGTACGCGTCAGATCATTCAAAAATAGTGCATTTTTTAAGGATCCGATACGGGTGCGGCCACACTTTTGGATAATTCGAGCAACTTAGGTGATAGGTAGTAGTGTTTCTTGGCACTCATAAGTTCAAAAATTTGTGTATTGGATTCATGCGGAATAGCTTCCTTCTAACTTATTGTTGCATGTTTCAATTTTAAAACGTATATTCAATTTAAGCAATCTTCCTTTCTAGTCTCCATACACATGTTGACAATCATCCAAATCATAAGAAGGCAAACATAAGTTGATTCTTCCGAAGAGATGTGTCAACCTCGGGATGTATTACTCCTAATACCAT
>NW_025884020.1:0-556 GCF_002878395.1 Capsicum annuum
TAATAATTCATCTATATGCATTTTAAATTCTTTTAAATCGTCAAAAGAATTTAAAATGCATATAGATGAATTATTAGAAAAACAGTATATACAAAGAAGCAATAGTAAACATAATAGCCCAGCGTTTATAGTAAATAAACATAATGAACAAAAAAGAGGAAAAAGTAGAACGGTTATTGACTATAGAAATTTAAATGCAAAAACTATGACATATAATTATCCAATACCAAATAAGATATTAAAAATAAGACAAAGACAAGGATATAACTACTTTTGTAAATTGGACTGCAAATCAGGATTTTACCAGTTAAAGTTAGATGAAGATTCTAAGGAATAAACTGCATTCACGGTACCACAAGAATTTATGAATGGAACGTGTTACCATTTGGATATAAAAATGCACCAGGTAGATATCAACATTTTATGGATAGTCATTTTAGACAATTACCTAATTGTGTAGTATACATAGATGATATACTACTATACACAAAAACCAAAGAAGAACATTTAAAATTACTAGAACAATTTACAGATATAATAGAAAAATCAAGAATAA
>NW_025884020.1:656-2450 GCF_002878395.1 Capsicum annuum
ATAAAAATGCACCAGGTAGATATCAACATTTTATGGATAGTTATTTTAGACAATTACCTAATTGTGTAGTACACGTAGATGATATACTACTATACACAAAAACCAAAGAAGAACATTTAAAATTACTAGAACAATTTACAGCTATAATAGAAAAATCAAGAATAAGCTTAAGTGAAAAGAAAACTAAAATTATGAAAAATCAGATAGAATTTTTAGAAATACAAATAGATAAGAGTGGAATAAAAATGTAATAACATATAGTACAAAAAATAATAAATTCAAAAGAAGAATTAGATACAAAAAAGAAATTACAATCATTTTTAGGATTAGTAAACTAAGTAAGAGAATATATACCAAAATTAGCAGAAAACCTAAAGCCATTACAGAAAAAATTAAAAAATGATGTAGGATATAATTACAACAAAGAAGATAAAAAACAAGTCCAGAAAATAAAAATATTTTGTAAAGAATTACCAAAATAATTTCCAAACGAAAATAAAAAAATTATATATATAGTAGAAGCAGACGCAAGCGAATATAGTTATGGAGGAGTACTTAAATATACATATGAAGAAGAGAAATTAGAACATCATTGTAGATACTACTGAGGCACGTTTAATGAAACAGAGATAAAATGAAAAATAAATAGAAAAGAATTATGTTCATTATATAAATGTTTATTAGCATTTGAGCCATATACTGTATATAAAAAGTTTATTGTACGAACATATAATATGCAGGTACGTTGGTGGTTAACAAAGAAAATACAAAATTCAGTTACAACAAAGGAAATACGGAGACTAGTCTTGAACATATTAACTTTTACATTTACAATTGAAGTAACTAGTACTAACAAAAATGTCATTGCAGATTACTTGTCACGACAAGGCTACTCAGATTGATTTAACAACATAAGAAGTTACTATTGGAGTTACTCAGAATGATTAACTAGTTCAATTATTTGAACAAGTGAAATTATTAAAAGAACAAGTTACTCTACTGACTATTGAGGTCGCAGAATTAAAAGTATAATCTGAGCAATCTAAAAAACAGGAAAAAGCCAAAGGCACAGATATAGTGCAGGAAGAGAACTTTAAAAAACTAGATCTAGAAGGTGATGTTCGGACACACCTTAAAATCGAAACGGTTGTTACATGTGCAGGACATCAGGTACAACTATGGAATTACCTACTACAAAAAATTTACCAAAATCCGAATTACCAAAGAAAAAGAATTACAACCTAAATAAGATATTTGAAAAACCTTATGAACCACCAAATATCCAAAAGAATGAATTATTTGTACCACCGCAGTTATACCTTTATTCAGAAGCAATTAACCAGAAAAAAATAAGCTTACAACCATTTAACCCGTGTTTATATTGAAAATTTATATACAATCCAAACCTTACTAAATACCAAACCCATCCAAGATATTGATCTAGCCAAAACACACCAAGGCTATATAACCCAAAAGTTACAAAATTATAATAAACTTATTGCGCTCTCAGGAACCAGCCCAAATTTAATCGCTGCATGTTATTCTTATGGATTATTATCAACAATATATACAACAGATGGGAAAGAATTAGCCATGATTCTTGAAGTACATAAAGGAATTATGACATATATAAAAATTATAAAAGGACAACTATTTAACGTAAGATTTTATTCGGCCCCCGCTGAGATACTATTTGATGAAATTAAACCAGTGGTTACAGTAGTAAAAATTGGTATGACAAGAGACGACATTATACCAGAAGAATTATCTGAACAAGACGAAATATAAAAAATC
>NW_025884021.1:0-2227 GCF_002878395.1 Capsicum annuum
AATTTGTAAAATGATTGTTGCGGGTTTTACTGGCCAACTTCGAGGCTGGTGGGATAATTTATTGGATGATGATAAACACGAGGCTATGTTTAATGCCACCAATGATAAACCCGGGAAATATAATCTAGGCCGACCTCTTCGGGCAGGAGTTCAGAAATTCTCTCCTTTTAATTTTCAAAAACTCTCTCTCTCCCTCTCTCTCTTTGTAATATATTCAAGAATTAAATAAAGAAGAAGCTACTTGTTTACTACTATTTCAGTTTGGTTCCCGGCTAGTCAGGTACATATCTCTTTACTACTTATATTCATTTACTTAAAATTCTACCATAATCCAGCCGTGACTATGTCCGGCTAAAAAATTTTCTTATATCTATGTTGAAGATCTAACTTCGCTGACATGTTAACTATGAAAGCTCCAGACTCTATCAAAATATAAAAGAATCTTTTTAATTTCTTTATTTGGTTCCAAAATGGAGGTACAGTCGAGTTCAATACACTTATGTTAACCTTGTCTCTGTGACGCCGTCTAGTAAGTTGTGCTTCTCTAGCCCGTATTGTTGAGAAAAGGGTGAATTTCCGCACAATTAGAACTTCTAGACACACAGGTTCATCATAAGGTTATTAAATCTCTGACAGGCCCCATGTTTGGGTAAAAGAGTCCATACAGTCATAAAACTACTTAAGATTCTTTTCTATTTCGGTTGGTGCTTTGGTTCGGTCTTCCGACTTAGGCTTAATCCAATATTATTATATGGTCTGGTAGGCTGATTGGCATACCCCAGCCTAAGAGATCCTGTACATGGTATCAGAGCCTATGAATTTCATAGTAAATATGTTAAGTGAGGTGAAGATTTTTAGCATAGATATAAGACTTTTATAACTATGGATATAGGAGAAGTTAGTACTAAAAGTACAAAACTCGAAGAGGTAGATTTACCTCAAGATATGGATCTACTGAATAAATGGAAAATTCCAAAAGTTGAATTAAAAACCATATAAGAATATGGATTTTTTGATAAAATAAAATATAAACAAATTATTAAAACAACTGAACAATCTCTTGCTTTAAATGCTGATGAACAGACTATTCAACTCCTAAATAAGCATGATATTGATATTTTTAAACCAAATTATAATTATATGCATATTGGCTTAGTACAAATTGCCTTTCGACCTTTAACCCTAAAGGGTCTCCCTGAAACATTTTTAGCTGCTTTGCGTGATGCTAGAAATCTAAATTTTTGAAAATCCTTAATGGGATCTATTGAATCTACTCTTGCTTATGGTCCTGTATATCTTAATACTCAGCCAAATTTACAATTATCTCTAACTGATGTAAATATTCTTCATGCTTTAACCTTAAATGTGAAAACTCATGGATATGATTATGCCCCTGGATCTGAACTAATAGGATTATCTTACCTCCTATACTATCGATTATTATCAACTCTAAATCCTCAATGTAAGTTAATTATTGATAATTCTGATTGCACTATGCTTATTGAAACTAATTTTATAAAATCTAGGGTCACTACTCGAAGACCTATTAGATGGGATGAAATTGATTTCCCCCAAACATGGATTTTAAATTCAGTCACTTCCCCAAAACAATTGGTGGATGATGTGACTAATTCAGAGTTAACTCAAGTAACTCAAAATCCAGATGGACGAATTTTTCTACAATTTGATACTAATCCCCCAGTCTATAGAAATTCTTTCTCAATACCACGAAGACTTCCATCTATTCATCATATTTCTCCTATTGAACCTCAGCATGGTCCAGCTAGGAATCTAGCGGCATCTTTGCATACTATTAATTCTGCAGATTCGCATACTACACCTAAAGGTGTAGAAAAGATAAAAATCAACGCAAAAACTAATATAGTTCAAGATTTTGATACTGAAAATCCTACCACATCTGAAATGGATTTTGACATCAATTCTGTTTAACCATGATGACACAACTTATTGATTTTAGTCCTGGTTCTCAGGCAAGAAAATATATTTAGAAAGAGTTTTTTTCTGAAAAATGGAAAACCTTTAGGACATGGTTTTTTGAAACTTATACTCCTGATGAATTATGAAATATTTCAGAAGAATTCTATGAAATTTGTGCTTTACATAATAAAATTATTTTCTTTGTACCATGGTTCATGTCTGCATATTTACCGTCATATGTCAAAATAATCGAAAGATCTTATCAAAATTCTGATGGCACAATTACTCA
>NW_025884022.1:0-2214 GCF_002878395.1 Capsicum annuum
GATGATATTAGAATACTTGTTTTATATATACTTAGAGATATAAAAATTATAGACATAAAGAAAAAATAATATGGGAAAAATTACAAGATTATGAAGAGAAGAAATTATTAAACAGTATAGAATTATTAAACAGTATAGAAAACTTACGCAGATATTATGAACATCAATATAATTTAGATTCAGATGGATATTATACAGATTAAAAATGTCAGGATATATTGAGAAAATTAGAGAAATAATGGAAAATCTAATAAAAAAATTTAAATGGATAGACGAAACCTTGAAAAATTTAGAAAAAAACAAAGATAAAAGTTTAGATAGTTTAAAAAATTCATAAAAAAGAGAACAAGAAAAAATAGTTAGTAGTATTAATAACCTCAAACAAGATATTAGATATAGTACAAGTAGAGTAGATTATTATACATTTACTTTAAAATAAAATGATAAACTACAAATATCTAAAATATTGGAAACAAGAAGTAGAAGAAATAAGATTAACAGAGAACCTTATAAAATAAATTTAATTGAATACTTTAAAACAAAAGATATAGAATATTTAGAATATCTTAAAACTAATATAGAAGACTTACAAAAACTAAGAGAAAAAGGTAAAGAATATTATAGCAAAGCATTTAATCAACTACCATTTAATCACCCTCAAAAATATGAATATCAATAAAATTGAACATATTAATAAAATATATTAAAATAAAAAATACAAGAACAAAGAAAAACAGTTAATGAATATTACTATAAAGCATTTAATAATTACATAAATTAATGGATACATCTTACAAAAAAAATAAATCATTAAAAGAAATTGAAACCTAACTATATAGTTTATATCAAGAATACAAAATATTACATAGTACCAACGAGGATCCTAGAATACTAGATTATTTAATTATGATAATATCTAATTTAGAATATGAATTAATAAAACATCTCAAGTCAAGAAGATAAAAATAAAAAATATTTCAACCGATAATATTTACAAAATACATTATATAAAATTAAATACTTATTACTTAATAACTATTTACTTTCTAGTAAAGTTACCACGCCTAATTCGCACCCCCCTACAAATGGTGTCAGAGAAAAACTATCTAAATTTTTATCTTTGTTTTTTTCTAAATTTTTCAAGGTTTCATCTATCCTTTTAAATTTTTCTATTAGATTTTCCATTATTTCTCTAATTTGTTTTCTATAATTAATTTCTTTATGTAGGTCTTCTTGGTTTGCTCTAATTTTCTTAACATGTCCTAACATTTTTAGTCTGTATAATATCCATCTGAATCTAAATAATATTGATGTTCATGATACATTTACTTTAGAAGAATAAAATGATAAACTATGAATATCTATAATACTGGGAACGAGAAATGAAAGAAATAAAATTAACAGAAAACCTTATAAAACTGAATTTAATTGAATACTTTAAAACAAAAGATATAGAATATTTAGAATATCTTAAAAATAGTATAGAAGACTTACAAAAACTAAGAGAAAAAGCTAAAGAATATTATAGCAAAGCATTTAATCAACTACCATTTAATTACCCCCCCAAAATATGAATATCAATAAAATTGAACATATTAATAAAATATATGAAAATAAAAAATACAAGAACAAAGAAAACAATTAATGAATATTACTACAAAGCATTTAAGAATTACATAAATTAATGGATACATCTTACGAAAAGAATAAATCATTAAAAGAAATTGAAACCAACTATATAGTTTATACCAAGAATACAAAAGATTACATAGTACTAACGAGGATCCAAGAACACTAGATAATTTAATTATAATAATATCTAATTTAGAATATGAGTTAATAAAACATCTTAAGTCAAGGAGATAAAAATAAAAAATATTTCAACCGATAATATTTACAAAATACATTATATAAAAGTAAATACTTATTACCTAATAACTATTTACTTTCTAGTAAAATTACTGCGCCTAATCCGCACCCCCTACAAATAATAACTATTAACTTTCTAGTAAAGTTATCGCAGAGTAGCCAGAGTTGAGGCGTTGTTTAAGGGAAAAGTATCTGGATTACCATGCTAATAGTGACCAACGAACATATTATTTAAGAATAATCTAGTATATAGTAATCTAATATTGTATAAAGTTTGTAAAGTTTTTAGATAGAATAGGCTTTTTTGACTTTTCAAGCCAAAAGCATTTATAAATTTTTGTCTTA
>NW_025884022.1:2314-3091 GCF_002878395.1 Capsicum annuum
CTGGATTACCATGCTAATAGTGACCAACGAACATATTATTTAAGAATAATCTAGTATATAGTAATCTAATATTGTATAAAGTTTGTAAAGTTTTTAGATAGAATAGGCTTTTTTGACTTTTCAAGCCAAAAGCATTTATAAATTTTTATCTTATAGTTAGATATTAAAGTCTTTGTAAAGACTTTAATATAAAATATGTTAGAACTTTAATTAGGTTAGGTAGAAAAAGACTTTTCAAGTCTTTAGATTTTTTAAAAACGTGTAAAATTATGTAAAGTTTCTCATTATAAATAGAAGGCATCGGAGGCATGAGAAGGACAAACCTTCATGCATTGAAGCAAAAAATTGTAAAGTTACCGTGCCTAATTCGCACCCCCGACAAATGGTATCAGAGCATTGTTATTTAAAAAATTCGGAAGTCGTATATATATGGATTTTTTAAATAACAATGCTCTGATATCATTTGTAGGGGGTGCGGATTAGGAGCGGTAATTTTACTAGAAAGTAAATATAGTTATTAGGTAATAAGTATTTACTTTTAGATAATGTATTTTGTGAATATTATCGATTGAAATATTTTTTATTTTTATCTTCTTGACTTAAGATATTTTATTAATTTATATTCTAAATTAGATATTATCGTAATTAAATTATCTACTGTTTGAGGATCCTCATTAGTACTATGTAATCTTTTGTATTCTTGGTATAAATTATATAGTTGGGTTTCAATTACTTTTAATGATTTATTCTTTTCGTAAGATGTATCCATTAATTTAT
>NW_025884023.1:0-968 GCF_002878395.1 Capsicum annuum
AGAGGCAGAACAAGAGAGCAAGGTCAGGTAATTTCAACTTTGCTCACCCCAAGTCAGATGAAGGAAATCGTTCACAGTTTCTCTCCAAGTCAGCCATTCTATCTCCTTCCTCTGCCAGCACTCCAGTGCCTAAGTTTAGAGATGGCAATAGAAACAAAGTTCTATACTCTAAATCTCAGGGAAGTGTTAGAAGTGCCCAAACGAATCTCCTTTGTCAGACTTATGGTAAGAACCACAAGGGCATTTGTAGAGCCGGTAGTGTTGTCTGTTTTGGTTGTGGCAAGCCAAGCCAAAGGATTAGAGAGTGTCTGTAGTCAAGTATTCAGGGTCAACAAAATTATTCTACAGCTCAGTCTAGTCACCCAAACCAGCAGGGTGCCATTTCCTGTGCTACCAGTGGGCAACGCCTAAACAGACTCTATGTTCTTCAGTCCCGGTAGGATCAGGAAAATTCTCCTGATGTCGTTAGTGGTACGTTACAAATTTTCCATATTAATGTTTATGATTTGCTAGACCCAGGTGCATCTTTGTCTTTTGTTACTCCATACATAGTAGGCGATTTCAAAATCAGTCCTGAAGTCCTAGCAGAGCCCTTCTCAGTCTCTACCTCAGTGGATAAAACCATCATAGCTTGGCGGGTATACAAGAACTGCCTAGTTATGATATCTCAGAAATCCATGTCAGCAGATTTAATGGAGTTAGAGATGACTGATTTTTATGTCATTCTCGGAATAGATTGGCTTTATTCCTACTATGCCATAGTCGACTGAAAAAATAGGGTAGTTCAATTTCAGTTCCTGAATGAGCCCATCCTAGAGTGGAAGGGTAGCATTTCAGCGTTTAGGGGTCAACTTGTTTCCTACCTTCGGGCAAGGAAAATGATTTCTAAGGGGTATGTGTATTATCTCGTGCATGTTAAAGATTCTAGTTCTGAATCTCCCAGCCTCGAAATAGTCCCTGTTGTTAAT
>NW_025884023.1:1068-3219 GCF_002878395.1 Capsicum annuum
AGATTTAGTGGAGTTAGAGATGACTGATTTTGATGTCATTCTCGGAATAGATTGGCTTTATTCCTACTATGCCACAGTCGACTGAAAAAATAGGGTAGTTCAATTTCAGTTCCTGAATGAGCCCATCCTAGAGTGGAAGGGTAGCATTTCAGCGTTCAGGGGTCAACTTGTTTCCTACCTTCGGGCAAGGAAAATGATTTCTAAGGGGTGTGTGTATTATCTCGTGCATGTTAAAGATTCTAGTTCTGAATCTCCCAGCCTCGAAATAGTCCCTGTTGTTAATGAATACTTAGATATCTTTCTCAAAGATCTTCCAGGCATTCCTCCCAATAGGGAAATAGACTTCGGTATAGACCTTCTTCTGAATACTCAACCTATTTCTATTCCTTCATACAGAATGGCACCAACAGAACTCAAAGAACTAAAAGATCAGTTGAAAGATCTCTTAGATAAGGGATTCATCAGACCCAGCGTTTCCCCATGGGGTGCGCCAGTATCATTCATGCGCAAGAAAGATGGTTCTCTCAGGATGTGTATTGATTACTATCAACTAAACAAAGTCCTGGTCAAGAATAGATATCCTCTTCCCAGGATTGATGATCTATTCAACCAACTTCAGGGTGTCAGTTACTTCTCCAAGATTGACCTCAGATCAGGCTATCATCAGCTCAGAGTTACAGAATGTAACATTCTAAAGACAACTTTCTGTACTCGGTATGGTCACTTCAAATTTTTAGTCATGTCATTTGGTCTTACCAATGCCCCTGTAGCTTTTATAGATTTGATAAACCATGTGTTCAAGCAGTACTTGGACATATTTGTCATAGTCTTTATAGATGATATTCTGGTCTATTCTTGCACAGAGCATGATCATGTAGACCATTTAAGGATTGTTCTTCAGACTCTCAGGGATCACCAATTATTCGCTAAGCTTAGAAAGTGCAAATTTTTGCTAAGATCAGTAGCATTCCTTCGTCATATTGTTTTCGGTGATGGAATTAGAGTAGATCCTTAGAAAACTGAGGCAGTAAGAAACTGGCCCAGACCTGTATCTCCATCAGATATTAGGAGTTTCTTGGGTTTGGCAGGCTATTACAGACGGTTTGTCAAGGGATTTTCTTCTATTGCATCTCCCATGTCCAGATTGAATCAGAAGAAGATTAAGTTTCGGTGGTCAGATTCATGCGAGAAGAGCTTTTAAGAGTTGAAGACTTGACTCACCTTTGCTCCAGTTCTAGCTATTCCAGATGGTTCAGACGGTTTTGTAGTCTATTGTGATGCATTCAGAGTGGGTTTAGGTTGTGTCCTTTTGCAGCATGGTAAGGTCATAGCCTACGCCTCCAGACAGTTAAAGCCACATGAGAAGAATTATCCGATTCATGATCTTGAGTTAGCAGCGGTAGTTTTTGCCTTGAAGATTTGGAGGGATTATCTCTATGGAGTTCATGTAGATGTCTTCACAGACCATAAAAGCCTCCAGTATGTCTTTTTCCAGAAAGATCTCAATCTTCGCCAAAGAAGGTGGTTAGAGCTCTTGAAGGATTATGACATGAGTGTTCTTTATCATCCAGGCAAGGCCAATGTTGTGGCTGACGCTCTCAGTCAACTCTCCATGGATAGTATTTCTCACATTGAGGAGAGTAAGAAAAAGATGGCTCAGGAGATCCATGAGCTTGCCAGACTAGGCGTTCTCTTAGTCGATTCTTCAGAGGGTGGTGTATGTGTTCATAGTAGTTCAGAGTCATCTCTAGTTTCTGAGGTGAAAGAGAAACAAGACAGGGATCCTAGACTTGTCAAGCTCAAAGAGTCAGTTCAGAATCAGAAAGTCGAGGTTTTCTCCCAAGGGAGAGATGGTGTTCTTCGTTGTCAGGGTCGTCTATATGTTCCAGGTGTAGATGAATTGAAGCAGTGAATTCTTGCAGAAATGCATAGTGCGCGATACTCTATTTATCCATGGACCACTAAGATGTACCACGACATGCGGGAGATCTATTAGTGGAGTGGGATGAAGAGAGATGTTGCAGAGTTTGTGGCTAAGTTCTCTACATGTCAGCAGGTTAAGAAAGAGCATCAGAAACCTAGTGGTTCCATGCAAGAGTTCACCATTCCTAATTGGAAGTGGGAAGAAGTTAATATGGACTTCGTGATGGG
>NW_025884024.1:0-2349 GCF_002878395.1 Capsicum annuum
AGTCTTCTTCTTAAAACACCCCACCCACCCTTCACCCCCACCCCATGTTACCCGCTAATATTTTCTTCAAACAACCCACTCACCCCGCCACTCTTCTTCCCCTCTTTATCTTCTTCAAAGACCCCACACCCCCTTCCCACACCCGCACCCCAGTCATCTTTAATTTTTTCATCGATTTTTATTTTTTTTCACTGGTTTTAGTTGATTTTTAGATTTTCTTCATGAATTTAGCTTCATTTTTTTTCAGATTTGCTTCAATTTTTTAGTTTTTTTAATTGATTTTGCTTGATTTTAATTTTTCTTCTTGGATTTAGCTTTATTTTAAATTTCTTTCATCAATTTTGCTTCGATTTTTAATTTTTTTTCATTGATTTTTCTTGGTGTTTATGCTTCGATTTTAATTTTTTTATTGATTTTGTTTAAATTCAATTTTTCTTCACTGAATTAGCTATATTTTTCAATTTTTCTTCATCGATTTTGTTTGATTTTTAGTTTTTCTTCATTGATGTTGCTTATTTTTTATTTTTCTTCATCGATTTTGCCCTTAATGATTAAAAAATAGGTGCTTATTATTTAATTTTCACGAACCTTTAAATGCGTATATAAATTTTTCTCAATAATTTTTACCGTTAAATAAATTAAGATTAACAAAAATAACAGATAAAAATGTGAAAGAAGTATAAATTAATGGGCGTTGTGTTAATATATTGTTTTTGGCAAGACAAACTCCTAAATATGTATCTAATTTTTAAATCTCTCCCAATAATTTTCACCATTAAATAAGCTTAAAATTGACAAAAATGATGGATAAAAATAAGAAAAAAGGTATAAATTAATGAAAATGAGTTAATACATTGTTGGTGGGCCAAATTGGGCACCACATCAGCCAAAAAATGGCTTTCACGCACCTTCATGGAGGTGCAATACACGCACCTGGTCAACTCAGCAAAAGGTGCCAAAATGACACATTTTATGGCTACTTGAGGTGCCAAAATGGAACAATGTTCACTTGAGGTGCCTAAATGAAAAATGGCCCGTACTTAAGGGGTTGCGTATGGGTTTTGCCATTATTCTATTAAATTCACTATCCATTATGGCTTGATACATACAAATAACGGACGAGCCGATTTATCAAGAGAGAATTAGTTAATTTTTTTTTTCATTTTATTCTTTACAATTAACTCTTTTTTGAAAGAGTAAATAAGTTTGTAAAATTTCAAAAAAAAAAACTTAAAGAGATAAATTAGTATGATTATCTTTTTTATTACGATTTTTAAAGATATAAATAAAAAAAAATGAACGATTAATATGAAACTAAAGGAGCATTAATTGAAATTTTATTTGACTAGATTTGTGATTGTTCCCTTCAATGGCTACTTTTGTAGCATCTCAGGTGTTACTCATGTTGTTAGATGACTAAAATTTTCGCTGGAAATTTTTAATTAAGGATATAAAGATGAGATAGGAGTTTTATTAGGATAAAGTATGGGGAAATTTTAAGATCTTAAAATTAGATATTGTAAAGATTACAATAACAACATCAGTAATAATAATAACATATTTAATATAGTCTAATAATTTGATCTGAAAAGGATAAGATGTACATCAATTTAATTGTGTTATCTTTTTAAAGTAAAAAGACTATTTTCAATAAGTCCCTCAATTTTCTCAAAATATCATTTGAAAAAAACACAACTAAAAAAATTATGATGGAAAATATTGCAAAGATTAGTTAGAAATAATTGTAGCTCTAGTTAGAACGACTAGTTATATAGTCCCTACAGAAGTATATCAGAATTTCTTTTGTTTTGTTTTTTCCATAAATCAATATTCAAAAAGCACTTACCTTTAGGGTTCGTTTGGTAAAGTGTATAAAAATAATATAAAATATGATGTATTTGTTATAAGTGTATTTACATTATAGTGAATGTCTATTAAGATCTATTAAGATCTACTTTGATATCTATTAGGATTTAAAGGATCCGTCTTTTACTTAGACTGGGAGTAAATTTCCCCTATAAATAGAGGGAGGTTTTCATTGTATTTACAATCTGATGATTTCTCATCCCTCAAGAGAAGAAATAAGAACCACTTTCTCTATTCTCTCTACTCTTACTCTTCTTCTTGTTCTTTCTTGTTTTATAACACGTTATTAGCACGAGACTCAACCAAACAAGGTGAGATTATACATCTGAAGAATTTCAAGGTTAGTAATTCTTTATGTTATCTTTCTTTTGCTACTACTAATATAATTATTATTGGATTTGAGAAAAAATAATTGATTTGAAACCATTTATATTTTAAATTTATTCCTCAAGAACAATATTATCAAAAAAGATGATAATATGT
>NW_025884024.1:2449-3196 GCF_002878395.1 Capsicum annuum
CCTTTTTGATAATATTGTTCTTGAGGAATAAATTTAAAATATAAATTTATTCCTCAAGAACAATATTATCAAAAAAGATGATAATATGTTGGGTTCAAGTCTCATCGATTCATGTCTAAGACGCTTTTATATGGATCAAATATTGAGTTTGAATCTCAATACACCATATTGATGATATTGTGATGGCTAAGGCAAAATAATGGGTGTTTGATGAAAAGTCATGAAATTCAACCCATTGAATATGCTCCATTCCATGAAGTGAATGTGGTAACAATATATGATAAGTTTGAAATATGACAACTTACTTCATTCTTGAGGTATATGTGGTAGCAGTGTATAATATGTCTAAAAGAAGACAAGTGATTGAATGCACAAATATACGCGTGGACGGACAATATGATAATAATCATCAAAAGTATGATATTTTCACACGCTTATATGATTATAAGATATGTTAGAGAAAAATTCTCTACATCATATGTATACCTCGATTTGCTTCTGAAGTAGCAAAATCTTGAAAGAGGTTATAAGCTATCATAATTTGATAGTCTTAAGGCACGATTATATTCCATTCATGTGGAATGAGAAACTTGTTAATGCAAACGTGCACTTGATTGTGATTGTATTACAACTCACCTCCGAAAGAGGTTGAATAATTTTGAAATCTACTTCTGAAGTAGTAAATCTGAAATTTTTTCATGTAATAGTAAATTTGAAATTTACTAAAGAAAAAGTACATGTCATGGT
>NW_025884025.1:0-4943 GCF_002878395.1 Capsicum annuum
AATCCGTCTGCGCCCTCACGGGCAGGCCGGGGTCATGCAATGCCGGCGTCGATGAGGAATGCTACCTGCTTGATCCTGCTAGTAGTCATATATTTGTCTCAAAGATTAAGCCGTGCATGTGTAAGTATGAACAAATTCATACTGTGAAACTGCGAATGGTTCATTAAATTAGTTATAGTTTGTTTGATAGTATCTACTACTCGGATAACTGTAGTAATTCTAGAGCTAATATGTGAAACAAACCCCGACTTCTGGAATGGATGCATTTATTAGATAAAAGGTCGATGCAGGATCTGCTTGTTGCTGTGATGATTTATGATAACTCGATGGACCGTACGGCCATCGTGCCGGCGATGCATCATTCAAATTTTTATCCTATCAAGTTTTGATGGTAGGATAATGGCCTACCATGGTGGTGAGGGGTAACGGAGAATTAGGGTTTAATTTCGGAGAGGGAGCCTGAGAAACGGCTACCATATCCAAGGAAGGTAGGAGGCGCGCAAATTACCCAATCTTGACACGGGGAGGTAGTGACGATAAATAATAATATCGAGCTCAATGAGTCTGGTAATTGGAATGAATACAATCTAAATCCCTTAACGAGGATCTATCGGAGGGAGAGTCTGGTGCTAGCAGCCACGGTAATTCCAGCACCAATAACGTATATTTAAGTTGTTTCAGTTAAAAAGCTCGAAGTTGGACTTTGGGATTGACCGGCCGGTCTACCTATGGTGTGCATTGGTCATCTCGTCCCTTCTGTTGGGTTGTGCCTCCAGCGCTGTTACTTTGAAGAAATTAGAGTGCTTAAAGCAAGCCTACGCTCTGTATACATTAGTATGGGATAACATTATAGGATTTTGGTCCTATTATGTTGGCCTTTGGGATCGGAGTAATGATTAACAGGGACAGTCGGGGGCATTTGTATTTCATAGTCAGAGGTGAAATTATTGGATTTATGAAATACGAAGAACTGCAAAAGCATTTTCCAAGTATGTTTTCATTAATCAAGAATGAAAGTTGGGGGATCGAAGGCAGTCAGATACCGTCCTAGTCTCAACCATAAACAATGCCGACCAGGGATCGGCGGATGTTGCTTTTAGGACTTCGTCGGCACCTTATGAGAAATCAAAGTTTTTGGGTTCCGGGGGGAGTATGGTCGCAAGGCTGAAACTTAAAGGAATTGATGGAAGGGCACCACCAGGAGTGGAGCCTACGGCCTAATTTGACTCAACATGGGGAAACTTACTAGGTCCATACATAGTAAGGATTGACAAACCGTGAGCTCTTTCTTGATTCTATGGGTGGTGGTGCATGGCCGTTCTTAGTTTGTGGAGCGATTTGTCTGGTTAATTCTATTAATGAACGAGACCTCAGCCTGCTAACTAGCTATACGGAGGTATCCCTTCGCGGCCAGTTTCTTAGAAGGACTGCAACCTTTTAGGCCGCGGAAGTTTGAGGCAATAACAGGTCTGTGATGCCCTTAGATGTTCTTGGCCGCACGCGCACTACACTGATGCATTCAACGAGTTTATAGCCTTCGCCGACAGGCCCGGATAACCTTTGAAATTTTATCATGATGGGGATAGATCATTGCAATTGTTGGTATTCAATGAGGAATTCCTAGTAAGCGCGAGTCATCAGCTCACGTTGACTATGTCCCTGTATTTTGTACACACCGCCTGTCCCTCCTACCGATTGAATGATCTGGTGAAATATTTGGATTGCGATGATGTGGGTGGTTCGTAGCCCGTGACATCTCGAGAAGTACATTGAACCTTATCATTTAGAGGAAGGAGAATTCGTAACAAGGTTTGCGTAGGTGAACTTGCGGAAGGATCATTGTTGAAACCTACACAGCAGAACGACCCGCGAATGTGTTTAACAACTGGGGAGTCCGCACGGGCGGGGTTCTACGGCACTCTGCACGAGCACCTTCCCCTCGTCCCCGGTACAGAAATCTCCAAGAAATACATAAATCAACAGCCTGCCCCTCGTGCCCCATCCGCGACGTGCGTCGGGTAAACCTATGTTTCTTTTATAAACAAAAACAACTCTCGGCAACAGATATCTCAACTCTCGCATTGATAAAGAACGTAGCAAAATGCGATACTTGGTGTGAATTATAGAATCCCGTGAACAAAAGAGTATTTGAACGCAAGTTGCGCCCGAAGATATTAGGCTGAGGGCACGTCTACCTAGGCATCACGTATCATGTCACCCCCCTTAAATTGCACCTAAATCACGGGACGCGCTATTGTCATAGGGCATATATTGTTCTTCCGAGCACCTCAAGCTCACGGCTGGCCTAAATGCGAGTCCACGTCGATGGAGGTCGCGGCAAGTGGTGGTTGTACCTCAACTCTCTATGTTATCGCGGCTATAGCCCGACACGCGTCCGAACTCCAGGACCCTTTCGCGCTTAGGCACTCTGACCGTGACCCCAAGTTAGGCGAGATTACCCGCTGAGTTTAAGCATATCAATAAGCAAAGGAAAAGAAACTTACAAGGATTCCCTTAGTAACGGCGAGCGAACCGGGAACAACCTAGCCTTAGAATCGGGCGGCTCCATTGTCTAAATTCTAGTTTGGAGAGCGTCCTCAGCGGCAGACCGGGCCCAAGTCCCCTGGAAGGGGGCGCCAGAGAGGTTGAGAGTCCCATTGTGCTTGGACCCTGTTGCACCACGAGACACTGTCTACGAGTTGGGTTTTTTGACAATGCAGCCCAAATCATGTGGTGAATTCTATGCAAGGCTAAATACGGGCGACAGACCGATAGCGAACAAGGCACCGTTGCACTAAAGCACCATGGCACCGGGCACGAAGGCACCGTGGCACCATGGCACGAAGGCACCGTGGCATCATGACACAGTGGGACGAAGGCACCAAGGCACCGTAGCACCATGGCACAAAGGCACGAAGGCTCAATGGCTCTATGTCACCAAGGCACCGTGGTGCCATAGCATAATGGCACCAAGGCACCGTGGCACCGTGGCACCATGGCACCAAGGCAGCAAGGCACCATGGCACCAAGGCACTAAGGCACTGTGGCACTGTGGCATCGTGGCACCAAGGTACCGTGGCACCAAGGCACCATGGAACCATGGAACCACGGCACCGTGGCACCATGGCATCGTGGCACCGTGGCACTATGGTAGCAAGGAACCACCATGACAAAATCAAAAGAGCGTAAAACTACGTTCGATCATCCTAATATTTTCCTGATGTTCATCCATTTTCCTCACCGTTGCATGCTCATTTTTTTACATATCCACTCTAATTATTTATTTTAAATATATTTCAATGTTACCTCATATGTTGTGACAATTTTCTTAATGTCCCGTTGCCTTTTAAATATTTTATATCGTTACGTTATTCGTACAGATATGCACTCAATTGTTGGTTTAACGTTATTTCATTCTAATATTTATATTTTGGGGTTGTTACTTATCTGTTTTATTCTGAGCGATTTTTCTAATGTCCCCACGTTATTTTTATATTTTTTCAATCTTTTATTTAATATCCTTAAATTTAAATATTTTATACCATTACGTTATACGTACAAATATGCACTCGATTTTTTGTTTAAGGTTAGTTCATGTGCTGGGAATATTTCCCTAATATTTTTATATTTTTATAAATATTTTTTCTATTTTCAAATTATTTTTACTTAATTTTTGAATTTTCATAAATGATATTTCAAAAAAAATATTTTCTTAATGAATCAGCGGCGAGCGCTGGCGGGGGTGGCGCCCGTGGATAAGCCTCAAGGTGCCTTCATCTCCTCTGCTCCCCCCAAGGGCAGGCTATCATGTCTAATGGGACTTGCTTCAGCCTTACAACGTCCGTATGGGCAGCAACGCACGACATCTATTGCTCAGCGTTGGGGCCGATGCTGGGCGTTCATCGACAGAGCATTTTGAGGTATGACGCGTGAGTTGTGTTCGGTATGTGCGGTTAGGTTGGATCCCTACTTGAGCAGAAACGTCCTGACCCACCTGCCATCTAATTTGGGGGCAAGCGCAATTTAGGTTTGCTCGAAGTCGGTTTACTGTGTTGCATACCTAATACCCAGGCATTATCAGGTTTTATCGATTGCCTTTTGCCCCTCGTATTTTGTGCACAGGGTGAATCGAAAGGCTGCCCTCATGTCCCATGCCTTCCCACTTCATCGTGCAGTCATGGTCCCTGAGCGGTGGTCACGATTCTCGGTGCATGGAGACATGTCGCAATTATAGATTTTTGTGACCGTCGAGTGCAATGCTAGAGGCACGTCTAATGACAAACGCCAACGGACATATAGTGGCCTACCATGGTGGTGTCTTTGTTAAGTTGGATATTCATGCATCGGCACCATCGCCCCCAAAAAACCAAGGCCAGTGGGAACCAACGCACCATCAAACCAGGCACAAAGGCGCCATGGCACCAACGCACCATGGTACAAAGGCACCAAGGCACCAAGGCACCATTGCACCAAGGCACCAGGGCACCGAGGCACCAGGGCACCGTGCACTAAGGCACCGTGGCACCAAGGCACCATGGCACCAGGCAGCAAGGCACCATGGCACCATGGCACGAAAGCACCGTGGCACCATGGCCTAGTGGCACGAAGGCACCAAGGCACCGTGGCTCAATGGCTCTATGTCACCAAGGCACTGTGGCGCCATGGCACCGTGGTACTATGGCACCATGGCACCAAGGCACCATGGCACCAAGGCACTATGCCACCATGGCACCAAGGAACCAAGGCACTAAGGCACCGTGGCACATGGCATCGTGGTACCGTGGCACTATGGCAGCAAGGAACCACCGTGCCAAAATCAAAAGAGCGTTAAACTACGTTTGATCATCCTAATATTTTCTTGATGTTCATCCATCTTCCTCATCGTTGCATGCTCATTTTTTTTACATATCCTCTCTAATTATTTATTTTAAATATATTTTAAT
>NW_025884026.1:0-2119 GCF_002878395.1 Capsicum annuum
TCAATTTGGTTATTTTATCTCGGTTATTTTAGAGTAAAATCAAATTAGTATCGATTTTTTAAAATTTAAAATCAAACCAAATCTAATCAAATATTATTTTTTTTAATCGATTTAATTTAATTCACAGTTCGATTTGATTAAAAACCAAACCATGAACACCCCTAACACTTACCATAGATTGAAAATTGAGTATTCTCAACAGCACTGTGCTCTCTGCTATATGTTGTTTTTTTTTGGGTTATTAATTTTTATTGAAGTGTGGAGTGTGGCTACTGATTTTTAATGTTTATTTTGATGTTTGGTCATTGTTTTTTCATTTATCATGACTAGCTGATTGCTTTAGGACTCTTTGACTGCATACTAACGAAAAATAAGGTGAAATACATTGTTGATGAAATATTTCTCCGTCTGAATATTTGACATTATCCTACTATAAATGATGGATTTTATTTTTTAAGTTACTCATTTTTATAAAATAGATATTTTTATTTATTTCATTATTTTTAGCTTTCTCCGATGAACATCATTTATTTTGAAATTCATTTATTATTATTTTGGCTGATTGATGGCATACTTTTACATACTAGTTTTGATGCTGGATTAGTTCTTGTTTTGTTCAAGATGGCTTTGTCAACCTTTTCGAGGGTCCCGTTTAGTTTTATTATTGTAATTGTAAATTTGGGATTGTTTTATCTTTTTTTACTATTTTTGTTTATTTGAGAATATAATTGACTGATAACAAACATATACTACAATACTCGATCAATGAAATTATCTCTACGTCAAAGACTTGAGGGTATCCCATAACAAAAGACGAATTTTACTTTACTTTATATCAAAATAAATATTTAGTCAATGAAAAAATTATGATTAATTTTTGAGGTTTCTGTAAATAAAAATGAACTTTACGTAGGTTTGCTTTATATTTTGTACAAAATTATTATATTCGAAATAATGTTATTTTGTTGGAGTTTGATTGAAATATGATCGGAAGACACCATATTTGTCAAGCCTTTGTTATTTGAATTGACGTAGATTTATTTATTGTTGGATTGTTTTTGTCAGTTGTTTTTTTTTTTTGTTAATTTTGCGGTACACATCATCACAACACTTTTGATTTTTTTTCCTACTAACTTTGCATTAGTTGGTTTTCTCTGATAATGACTTTTTGCAAAGACAATTGGGTGGATACACCATCGGTATAATACTTTTTTATTTTTGAACTAATTTTGCATTAGCAGGACTAATTTTTTAACAGATTTTGTCCATCAACTGTTTTATATTTTATATGCTACGATACTTGGTCAATGAAGAAATTTTTTGTTGATTTTTGAGGCCTTCACAAATAAAAAATGGATATTACGTATAAATATGTAAGAAAGTAAATATTTTGGGCGATAGCGAAACCTTTATAATATTTCAAAACTTTATCTGAGCTCACTGTTTAACAAAAAATTTTTTTTTTTTTTAATGTATATGCACATATACTTTTTCAATTTATTTTAATTATTGTTTATTTGTTACTACCATTTTATTATGAGTATTTATACAGGTTATCGAGAATACTTGTCGGGATGATATTCAAAGAAGATTTTAAACTGTCTATTTATATTTTTATATTTACACTTGTACAAATGTTAATCATAGTGAAATTTTATTTTGGGATGTTGGGCGGGATATTCTTTATTTACGCAATCTTCACCATGCGTTTAGGCAAATTTAGACCGTTAATATTTATATAAAAATATTAAATTAACTTAGATTGTTTAATCAAATAATTTATACTTTCTACATTATTACGTAATCTTTTTCTTTACAATTTTTTTTTTCTTTATTCAGTTTTATCTTTTCTTTACATACATATATAATATACCTTTACAACAATATATATATATATATATATATTATTTTAATACATTTACATAAAAGAATTAAGTTTATCAAGTAATTCACATATTATACAGTCTTTTCTTCTCAAATAAATTTTACTTCTCTTCGTAATTTTAATTAAAATAAAAATATTACTTGTAAATATTTTTCTTTTCATGGCACATCAAAACACATTTTTTCACACATCATAAAATACTTTCCTTTTCACATGTATTTATACATTTTTATA
>NW_025884027.1:0-3231 GCF_002878395.1 Capsicum annuum
GTGCACAAATGTTTTTAAAATAATAAATTGATAAGAATAAGAAAAATTATTAATAAATTATAAAGCATAAAAAATTATAAAGTAAGGATGAAAATCAATAATTTATTATCAATTGTAAAAAATGTGTAAAAGTTGTATTTTGTGCCCTTTAACGATCAAGAAGCTTGAAGACGTTAATTTTAAGTACGGAGAGCAAAAATTAGGTGTCAATATGGATGACCATCCGTCTGTGCATTGTGTGGACTATATGGATTGAAAGAAACAGGAAATGTTTTGAAAATAAAAGGAGATGATATCTATTTTTAAGTATAGGTGTATGCAGAATTTGTAACTCTAGATGAAAAGAATTTGTACTTATTCTTTTTAGCTTTTAGTTTATTTTTGAGTATAATAGGTCTAGGTGTATAATTCCTAATTGTTTTCAGTAGTCCTTCATTGGAGAGTTGTCCTCGCAAAAGACTTCACCTGAAAGTATATGTGGTTTGCATTTTCTTTTTTTCAAACTTAGGGTGCTTATTTGATTGATAATTTTTAACTATGCAGAGCTAGATGTAAGGAACCGGAAGAAGTAAGAAACATAAAAAAGGTTAGGACTACAGTCTGGATGGTTTTAAGGTTGCATATTTTAGGTTAGGATTACAGTAGTCTGGATGGTTTTAAGGTTGCATATTTTTTGTGGTAGGGAGATTCTGTCACGATCCGAACCAAGTTCTGACCGTGATGAGCATCTCGAGCCGTGAAGATCAGACCGTTCCCTTTTGTTAACAGGCAATCATACAATCATAAAGTGAATGTGTAAATGGATTCATACGAAAATATGGTCAATAACATCATAAGACTGAACAGTCAAAAGAAATTAATAAACCTTCAACATCATTTAACATTTGTCTGTGAAACCTCTAGTACATCAAGACCAATCATCATAACTAAAACTGAGACAAGGCCCCCAGTTGGATGCAAAAATCCAAAAGGAAACAACAATATCAAAAATAGGCCTTTCGAAATAAAGAAGGCTCACACACTACGAACTTCAGACAACCCATTCTACTGATTAACTGGACCCCGGGACTGTGTCTCAGATCCTGAAATGTAGAGGGTCAATACAGATGTACTGGTATGTGAACAACTCAAAATAACATGTTTTCATATAAAATAGATCGGAGCAATTCATAGTAACATTGAGCATTATATAAGTAAAAATACATGAGCATATTTAACAAATTAGTACAAATCATTTCTTGTCAACCTTAACTCACTCTTTGTTATCTTTTTGAGCGATGGTACACCCTACAATTTCACATTTTTCACCGACTATCAAATCTCGGTTGTCTCTAAGATTGGAGTGCTGGTGAGGGAAGAGCACACAAGATCACACAGCAGGGTGCCACAACCCCAATTAAGTCATTATGTTGTGGTTGGGCTCAAGATCACAAAGCAGGGCTCCAAACCATAAGTCCCGATTTGCGATGACAAAGTACTAGGTACACAAGATCACATAGTAGGGTACCAAGTTTCCATGTCGATAATTCACGGTTTCCGGCATAGAGTCATCTGACTCGTGCTTTCTTCGGATAACCATCTCTCTTAAGCCCAACTTTTAGTTCTTTTAAAATAACCATGCTTCATACGTTCAAAACATTCAATATTTATCTTGTTAAGGGCATGTAATCACTCGGTATCGTCATACCCTGACTTGTAAGTCAATCAAATCACATCTTATTAATCTTAGTCCTTTTCATGTATTACCATGTTAATGACCACCCTTAACTTTTAAAACACCAAGTGAGAGAGAGTTATGCGTAAGATCTTTCATTCAAGTTTTCATCAAAACACTCTCCTCTCATTATACAAACATTAGGTGGCCATCTCATATTCGTATTATTTAAAATTCAAGGAAAAAAGTTAATTTGACACAATGAACATTTACCATGTGAAAACAACCTCTTAACATATCATAAACAGTACAAATCCATGATCATTGAACAAGTATTTGCCACGTAGTTTCCATCTCGAAAAGTTCATGCCTTTAAACAACCCATAACAATATAAATTCAAAAATATCATGATAAAGAGGAAGTTTTGATCATTCATGCTTTCATTCAAACTTTTCATTGCACCCCAAAACATAGATATGTAGTTGTATTCAAAATTCGTGATAGACAATTCAAGACAAGATGTATTTCCTTCAAAACAATTTCATGACATGTATTTTTCAAGCAATTCCAAACCCTTTCTTTGTAAATATAATTGGGGATCTTTAACATACTTAAAACAATAGAAAAATTATGCCCATGATATTTAGAGAAGTCCCACGTACCTTAAGTTTTCTTGATTTGAAGATTAGAACCCTATTCTTGAAACTCTTCTTGAAGATCTTGACTTAGAAAGATGAATTCTTGATTTCTTGTTCTTGGAGGTGGCTAGGGTTTTTTGTTTGAGAGAAACTTGAATATACTGCTGTCTAATGCTTCTTAGGGCTAATATTTTATGTTATGGACGGGTTAGGGTGAAGTAAAGATCCAAATTGCCCTTAAAAACACGAAAACAAAAACTAAAACGCTAATCGCGCGCAGCTACTGCTTCTCTCATAAAAATGGCTGTAACTTTTCGCTCGGGTATCGAATTTAGGCGAAATTGGTATCGTTGAAAAACTAATTCAAAGACCTTTCATTTGATATATAGTAGGCCCTCTAATTCATCATATACCAGTAGTTATGATAGATGGAAGTTGACCTAAATTTTAACATCTACTAAAACTTAATCAGTAGAAATGTTTCCAACTCATCCTAGAGTTAGGGGATATTTACGACCTCAATCCATATTCAAAAGTTTTCTCACACTATAGGATTGATCACCTCACGTATATTAAGAAGGAATCGTCTAGTTCGAATCTATACGCGTAGGAACGACAATCAAGATTCTAACTCGGAAGTACGGGGTGTTACAAATTCTTAGATAATTGATTTTTGTTATGTTATGCATAAGGTCTTTAGTTACGGTTAATAAGGTCTTTAGTTACGGATAATGCTTGCATATGACTTAGAATTTTTTGGCTGAAGTGCAGCTTCCATATGTAGTGTTTCAACTATATAAACTACCCGAACTGCTATATTGCTGATTTCAACTTACAGGCGAAAATTTGCTTGAGATTGCACAGATTTTGATTAGAACTTCAGCACCTCAAAAGTATTGCATGAATATGAATTAAGGGTGTCAAGTGGGCCGGGCTGA
>NW_025884027.1:3331-7832 GCF_002878395.1 Capsicum annuum
AAAATTCTATAAATACCCTACACCTTCAAATCATTTTTCACACAATTTTTCACTCTCTCAAATCTCATTCTCTCTCAAATCTCAATTCTCATTCTCAAATATTCAATATATTTAATTTCCTAAAGTGCTCACTTTAAATTTTTAATTTTGCGTTTACAAAGTACGAGTAGAAGTTTCTAAATTCTCAACCTTCGGATACTTCCAAAATTTGGTATTGTCATTCTATCTCTTACGTTTAAATTGTTGAATATTTAATTTTATTATATTTGTTATTTTGAATTTTTTTAGTTTAATTTAATTTATACTATGATAAATTAAGAAACCTCGCTACTAAAGGTGTTAAAAATTTTTGTCCCGGAGGCGGTAGTGGTAGTAAAAAATGAATTACTAGTGGTAGAGGTACTTCAAGTAGTAGATATACCCGTGTGCCTTCGCCTCCGGTACCGCTTGCTACACCTTTTGAGGAAGAAATAGGTGTAGGTGCTCACAATATGGATTATGTAGAAGCTCAGGAAAATTACGATATAGAAGGAGAAAATGAAATAGATGCGGTTAATTTAGACGAAGATGATGAAAATATTTATGAGACACCCGCAGTAGGAAATGCTAACGTTAGATCTGAATCGGTTAATCTCCCTCCCCGTGCCCCAAGACCTCGTAAAACAACTAGTATTGCATGACAATTTTTTGAACGTATATCAGATACTGAGGTGCAATGCAATATTTGTCAACAAATATATAAGCATAAAAGCGGAGGCAAGCAAGGGGTACGGGTACATTAATGAGACATATAGGTGATATTCACAAAAGAGAGTTAGAAATTGCACGAGGTGGTGGGATGTTGATGGGTCAATGCAAACTAGAATGCACCCAGCAACCGATTAGGTAATGAAGAAGTATAATAAATTGTTTGCCTTTTAATTTTTCTTCTTCTGATGCCTTTATTCATTATATTCAAGCTATTTATAATCATATGTTTAACGGTGTTCCTAGAAGTACTTATCGATCTGATATTTTTAGACTTCATTCACAATATTGTTTTTATTTATCAACATTGTTAAAAAATATTCAATGTAAATTGTCCCTAACTTCTGATCTTGATCGTGCTGTAAATAAAAATTATTATTTAACCGTTACTTGTCATTGGATGGATAGTAATTTTGTGATGCAAAAACGTATTCTTGTTTTTTATATGATGAAGACCGTAAACATACTGGAGATTTTATGGCTGATTCTATTGTTAAAGTTGTCGAATTTTATGGTATCAAAAATAAAATCTTATGTATTGCTTTTGATAATGCTTCTAACAACAAGACTGCTATAAAAAAAATTAAAATTTATGCTATCTTCGTCGTTGCCTAAAATTTTTCATATTAATTATGCATGTCATATATATAATTTAATTGTAAAAGATGGTCTTGAATTTTTTGAGCTTTATATTGAAAAAATCCGTCTTACTGTTGGTTTTATTCAAGGAAATAATCGGAGAAAAAGAATTAAAGAGTTTAAAATTAAATGTCAAGAAAATAGACTTGCACTGATATTGATGCCTGAGGAAATTGACATTAGATGGAATTCTACATATGATTTTTAAAAACTTGTTATAAATATAGAGTTCCTATTACACTAGCTTTTAACCAACATTCCGGTTCATTTACTGATTCTGCTGATTGCATGCTACATGATTCTGATTGGATTATAATTAATGATCTTGTTAAGTTTTTAGAAAAAATTTATGTATCTAAGGTTGAATTTTTTTGTGCATATTATCCTATTGTTTGTAATATTTTGGTGGATATATATAGCCGATATTTCTGGTTTGCTTAAAAAATATAAAAATAAAGATGGTTATAAAGAAGTTGTTGGTGCCATATTTACTAAATTTAAAAAATATTTTTTCCGATCCCTCCTATTTACTTGGTTGGTGCTATGTTAAATCCGTGCATTAAATATAATACTATGTGCCACTTTAGTACTATTATTTATGCTAACTTAGAAATAAATATTAACAATGATTCTGAACAAGTACAACCTGATTTGTGGACGACTATGGGTGATGCGAATGAATACATAGAAAAATTATATAATCACTATACTGATTTATTTGACTTAGCCGTACCTACAAGTATCACTCCAACTGTTGCTCCTCATCCTCCCGAGGAGCCATCATCTTCTAAAAAGCCGGTACATAGTGGTTTTCCTGATTCCTTTTATGATTTATCTTGTTGGAACAGTGTTGATGAGAGAACTTACAACTCAACTTATCGGGAATAGCTGAAATATTATCTTCGGTCACCGCCAGAGAATCGCAGACGACGGATCAACACACTGGATTGGTGGAGGAATAATGAAATACAATATCTCGTACTTTCAAGATTAGCTAGAGACGTCTTAAATGTTTCAATGTCAACCGTTGCATCAGAGAGCGTCTTTCGTCAGGGACGCCGGCAGCTTGGAGACAACTGACACTCAATGGGAAACAATGCAATGAATGTTCTAGTTTGCCTCAAAGATTGGATCAGAGCCGAAAGAAGAAATCAAGGAATGGAACCGGAGCCGAGCGACAACCTGAAACTTGAAGAAATTATGTCTTCACGAGAGAACTCAGCAGAATCAAGTCCAATGCATGATTTTTACCACCGTTGACTTTGACTATCCTATGCAAGTTCCCGTTAATATTAACATGAATGAGTTAAAAAAAATGATGCATAATTTGTAGATTTTTCATTCATGTAAATTATAAATTTTGGGTCATTTCGCAAATCGCAATCAATAAAATTCAACATTCATTCACTCCTCCTTAGTCCTTGCTTTATAATTTTTTTCAATTAATGATTTAAATTGAATTTCTAGATTAAATTTAAAACTTACTTCTAATATATTATTAATTTACTACCAAGTATTATTAATAATTTATTATATTAAGTAGCATATGTTTTGTATATTTGTTTATATATCTTCTATAGATATGTATATTTAATGTATACATGTATATATCTTTTATAAATTGTATATATATTATAGTTTATATAATATATATATATATATATATATATATATTTATATATATTGTAGTATATGTTTTACTTAAATTAGTACATATATATTGAATGGTGCGTACATTTGTGTATATATCTTCTATAGACGTGCATATTTAATGTATATGTGTGTATATGTTTAATAAATTAGTATATAACTATATATATATATATTTATTGTAATGTATATATATTGTAGTATATTTTATTTAATGCAGTACATATACATTGAATGGTGCGTATATGTGTGTATATATCTTCTATAGACGTGCATATTTAACGTATACATGTGTATATGTTTTATAAATTAGTATATAACTCTATATATTGTAGTATATATGTGTATATATCTTCTATAGATGTATATATTTAATGTATACATGTGTATATGTTATATAAATTAGTATATAACTATATATATTATAGTATATATATATATATATATATATTGTAGTATATGTCTATTTAAAGTAGTACATATATATTGAATGGTGCGAATATTTGTGTATACATCTTCTATAGACGTGTATATTTAATGTATACATGTGTATATATTTTATAAATTAGTATATAACTATATATATATTGTAGTATATACATACATATATATATATATATATATTGTAGTATATGTTTTACTTAAAGTAGTACATACATATTGATTGGTGCGTATATTTGTGTATATATCTTTTATAAACGTGTATATTTAATGTATACATGTGTATATGTTTTATAAATTAGTATAATTCTATAATATATATATATATATATATATATATATATATATATATATATACACACACACTTATATATATTGTAGTATATATATGTTGTAGTATATGTTTTATTTAAAGTAGTACGTATAGTCGTATATATTGAATGGTGCGTATATATATGTAATTGTGTATATGTGTATATATTTTTTAAATTCTAATGTAGTATATACTCTATATATAGTGTATATATCTTGTTTAACGTATTTAAAATGTATATAGGTGGGTATATATTGTGTATATTGAAAAAAAAAATTCTTTTAATTTTGATCGGGTTTGACCAAATTTTTTATCGGGTTTGACCGGGTTTAGGTGGGTTTGACCGGGTTGGGTTAAGTGGGTCGGGTTAGAGTGATTTTTGAATTTTTTACTGTTGAGCCCGACCCGGCCCAGTTCATCCCACTTAACCCCAACCCAGACCCGGCCCGGTCCACAACCTGATTAATTTTATAGGGCCAGTTCCAAATTGGCCCGGCCCGGCTCACTTGACAACCCTAATATGAATAAATGAAATAGTAATTGATATAGTTATTTTAATTGTTAAACAAATTAATTGATTCATGAAAAAAATAGAGGAAATTATTTTTAAAAAATCTCAAAAAAAGGAGAAAAAAAATAAATAGAAATAAAGGGCATAGAAAGGTGCGACATCACCTTATCTATGTTCCACCTTTATTATTATATATTGAT
>NW_025884028.1:0-3339 GCF_002878395.1 Capsicum annuum
ATATCATACTGACAAATGCCATTGCACTATCATTTGAATTTTACAAGGTTTTGTCAAAACACATTCGCGTTATACTTTTAAATATAATTTTTGCGAAGTTCTTTTAACAAGACAATCAACCATTTCCATCGACTCCAAAAGCTGAACATACTGTGAAGTTTTTCCTAATCATACCATTGTTACTTTGTTACACCAAAAATAGAGACTGTTACACCCTTGGGCCATGGGTGCACCAGATTCGTTTCTTACAGGCAATTTCCATCTATTTTCAGCAAACATATTGAAAGCTAATATAATAAAATCTCTTTCTGGCCTTAAAAGACGTACAAAGAAAAAGAAACGACTTTCTCGTGAATGGAAGAACGTATGAAAAGTAATTAAATTGAAACTGTTTTTTCTTGATATTGTCAAAAGTAACAAATAAAAATATATTTTGTAAATATATGACAGGTAACAAACAAACAGAATACAAAAAGGAAGAGAAAAAATTGCAAATTCCCAGAACATTCAGAGATCCAAGACCTAGGAAAGAGAGTTTCCGACCCCAATCCCAATTCGGGACCCGAGATCTTGTGTCTCGGGTTATGATTGGATACGGTGTCATAAGTATTTGTTGAGGGATGTGTGAATGAAAAATGGAGAAAATAATTTAGAGGGAAATTGAAAATTCACTAAAGGAAAATCTAGTTTTCCCACATATAAGGTGGCACATCACCTCTTAACTTCTACATTCTCTTTTATTAGTATATATTGATAACTATTATCGTTAAAGATATTTTTAATTGCCACTAAACTAATGTGTATGCAATATGGATATTCAACGCTTTTGTTATACGTCCTTCCTAATAACCTCTTTGTTCTCTAGAGCTAAGGCAAAAATTCTCCAACTTAAGACTCACGGCATTAGCTCATATTTAAAATATATTTTGGCTCTCAAACTTTTATGCACTTTAGTCTACAAAAAATCTACTAAGGACAGGAACGACATTGACGAGGTTTAAAAATGACTTAAAAGAACATCAAATTAACTCTTTAAGTTCAACAAAATATGAGCCCGTTTGGATAAGATTAAAAAAATTATTTTTTAGCTTAAGTGATTAAAGCTTAAAATAAGTGCTTTTAAATTAAGCAGATAAGTGTTTGGATAGAAGTACTGAAACAGAAAAAAAACTGTTGATGTGTTTGGTAAACAAGTGTTGTCAATCACTTTTTTTGTTGTCAAAATGACTTAAATATCCTTAAAGCTGTTAACACATAATAACGTGAATTATTTATGATTTTTAATTTTAATACTTCAAAAATAGCTTCTATTTAAATACACTTTCAACGTAAAGTGATTATGTCAGGTCAATTTATAAATATAAGTTACTTTTTTATTTTTAAATATTAAAAATAAAAATTTTAAGATATTTTTTATATAAATATAGTATTATATTGTAATATTGCAAGCTTGTAAACAACAAAAAAAATTTAGGAATGAAACAAACTATTAAAAAGAATCAATTTTTAAAATTTAAATAACATGCGGAGATTCTATATGAACGGATAGAGAAGAACTTACCACAAGCTCGATTTGACGATAAATTTTTTGAGAGTTATGTAATGATGGATTCTCTGAAAATAAAGGAGAAAGATGAAGAGAAAACTGGAGGGCAAAGATGAAAAAAAAGCGGCAAAAAGAAAAAGAAAGAAAAATCAATAAGCGCTACAAAGTTTAGGCTATTGTTGGAATTAGAAGAAAATATAAGGGATAAAAAGGTAAATATCTTGATCAAACCTAAAAAAAATTAATCTAAAAAGTAAAAACCTGGGGTATCCAGCTTCTCAATTTTTACTTTTTTTAATCCACTTTTAGATTTTTTTTTTAGGCTCTTTTTAATTTACCAAACACCTAAAAAGGCTAAAAAAGTGATTAAAATCTAGTTTGACCAGATTTTAATCCTATCCAAACACCTTCTATGTCTATTCTATATTTAAGATCAAAAGATACTTAAAAGTTAAATCACTTTGGGTTGAAGACGGAAATAAATTAAATAAATGTTACTTCTTCGTGAACATGTATAGAGATTATGAGTAAGTAGTCGTTTGAAGCAAACTTTTGAACAGAAATTAAAGCTTTATCGATAAACCTGTACAATTTTGTACGCATAACCTGAATATAAACTATTTTGTATAATATGTTTGTGTAACATATTTGATGTGATATGTTGTTCGCACCAATTTAATTAGCATATGAGTTAATTAGTTTTTCTTTTATTAATCAAACTATATATACATATAGTAGACAAACTTAAATACGCAACAGGAAAAGACCAGTAACAATAATTATTAAAACACATACATTAGTTAAACGTGGAATAAAGAGTCTTGATAGTACTGATAAATACCAAAGCAGTTAAACTAACAACATAGACTACACCAATAAAAATATTAAAACAGATCATAGCTATAGAGAAGCTAAGTTTTGATAGGCCTGTGTTTGCGCTTTCACTCGAGTTACGTACTCATCCTAATTCTGTAAAAAACAAGGTCACATATTGTAATGAAAAGCTAAACAAGGATTAATATGGTTTTTACTACAATATCACATTTATGTTTTCTGATGACAGTGAAATATCTAACTAAATTTTGAAAGCATATTAATAAACTGTAATTTCATAAAACCTTACAATAACATGCATTCTTAATAATGAATGAGTACTACGTACTCAACATATCAAACTTCCATAAAATGCTTGAGAAACTTAAGTCAAACAGCATTGAAGTATTTCAATAAATAACTGAATGTTGAGTAATTAATACGCTAAAAAAAATTTCATCTCAATGTTTATGCAATCCACTCTTTTTTTTTAAAAGAAAAAAGAGTTCATGTTTACTATGACTAAAACCTTTTTTAATTTTCTTTTTATCACATTGATTATAACCACCTGGATTCTATTAGTAGCTTTATTCTTTCTCTTTATCAAGGTGTGGTCAACTAATCATAGTAGTAAGGGAGCACGCACTTTGGATTACGCTTTTTATGAAAAAAGAACAAGCATTAATTTTTCAAAAAACAACTTCCAAAAAGAGTAATTAAAAGTGTTATAGCCAGTTTCCGACATATTTAGTACTACTAAACCATACTCATATATATTACAAAAGGATAATTTGAAATGGATGATGAAAAATGCAAGAAACTGTTACTCGCATTCGATTGCATAGTCCCATATCATAAAATTCAAATCCCGACAATTAACTTGTTCTTTTCTTGGCCCAGCCTTGATATCCTAATTAAGGAAAAAAGATGAACAGACCCGTTATTAAGTGAACAGATGTACCCTTAAAATAATCCATTAA
>NW_025884029.1:0-5187 GCF_002878395.1 Capsicum annuum
GTGCTAAATGAAGACCCTATAAAACAATAGAAAGACAAGTGCTAAATATCAATTATTTTAACAAATTAAAAAAGACATAACTAAAAATATGATGTTATACCTTCTACATATCAGACATTATTGTCAGTCCTTCACCTTCACATTCTATAAGCTCCAAATAATGTTTGATGCACCTAATTAACTAAGACCATATGTTCATGGTTTCTTTATCAACTACTATCTATGCTACAGGGTACATCTGATTATTTCTATCTTTGGAAATGCAAGACAATAATATACCTTTGCATAAATCCTTGAGAAATGCACCATATAAACTTGTTATCCTTCCACACCCCTCTATCCATCCACTTTTTAAGGATCCAAGACAATATAGATTCCCATAAATGCCTTTTTTCCTGGAATTATGTTCTTGGATGTCCGAATAGATATAGTGGTTCTAAGAGTAGTGGTCTTCAACTCTTCAACATAGTTATATAATCTAGCGAACTCTTCCACAAAATCACCTAAATGTTCATTCATAACTCTATTTTTTACCTTTCTACAAGTTGTTTTACTAATATACAACCCATAGTCCTTTCTTGAAAAGCTTGAATATGATGCAATTTGATTAAAGGCTAACTCGTAATTCTATCCTTGCAATGTTTACTAATCCACGTTGTGTTACACAACTTGTTTCTTGTAGTTTTACAATACTTATGGATTGGAAAGTATGTCTTCACACTAAAACTTCCACTGTTTCCACCAAGATTTCTAAGAATACCTCAAGGAAAACCCTTCTTCTTACACTGTCTTTACCTTCTCCTTCTCATTAGGTTTTAACTTCATATTCAAATCCTTCTGAATAGAGTAAGTCTATAGTTCCTCTCTAAACTCAACACGATTTAAAAAGACCATATTGGTAGTTGAATTTCTAAGTGGTGGATATACGACTTCATTATTATCAACATGATCTCTTTCACCTTCACTAATGTTACTTCTAGGATTCGGGCTGTCAAAATAAGGGTCATCCCTACCCAGTTTACCTTTATATCTTCCCCTCTTGTTCTTATAAATATCCTTAAAACCAGTATCTATACCTATATGACCAAATAGTATCTCATCAAGATTCATACTATCAGTCTTTCATTTAACTTATTTTTGGATTTTAGACTGTCTAACTTGAAACAACTCCTCATCCAAGTCACTCAAATCATTAATGTTTTTATCAACATCATAAAGTAAATCAAAATTAGATTCAGAATTATTATTATCTAGATCTATATCAGAATCTAAAGTTTGAAGGTGGTACAGGGAGAAGTCATTACCTTGACCTTCATTTATGTCTTCTTAATTTTTTTTTTTCTTTGTCTACCCTAGGAGGCTAATTTTTGTTTAAATTCCGATTTTTATTTTAATCAAATGATTGAGATGAAGACATATCAATCCTATTATTTTCAATAAAATTGTGTATATGTGTAGGGAGAGGGGGGAGGGGGAATGGGGGGGAGACACAATACTATTACAAATTAACAATAAGGGTGAGGGGTGCCACATCAGCCCTAAACTTGTGGACACTTGTTTGCCCTATTTTTTAGGACAAACTTTTGGCAAGTTTCACTTCATTTTCATCCTCAACTACTAAAGGCACACTAATTTGATGTATCACAAATACATCAACAAAGTCTCCACCCTTCAAATTATTAATAAATCTTAAAACATCACCATTACTATTTAATATGCAATAAACACCCTTTTTGTGAACTCTACACCCAAAGGTTCCAACTTTTTCAATACCTAATTCTGGTAATAATTTCTAAAACAAAATGATATGCAACTCATCTACATTTATTCTAATTTTTTCAAGTATACAAAATTTCAAGACTCATCAACTCAGGGTCTAACAAACAACACCCCCATGGTGAAATTTAAGTGTCACTATTGCTAAAGCCATTTAGTTACCATGCTTGTATAGTGACAAAAAAACATATGCAGTTAGTCAATTTTTACATATATACAAAAAGCCATAATTTTTAAAGGTAAAACAATTAAAAAAAACCTAATTTTTTAATCAAAAAGGTGTTAAGATTCTTCTCCTACATGTTTGACATTTCACGATAGACCACTAATGTAATCAATACACAAGACAACTGAAAAAAATTTCAATTGAAATTGAAATTTTACGAAAAAAAATCCTAGAATTTGATTGGAATCACAAAATATTCCATTGAAGGCATAATTATACTACATATACATCTAACACTAGCATTAGACATGAAACAAAGCAAAAGTCCCAAAATTTTTTAGTTGAAATTATGTTTTTTCAAAAAAACCCTAAAATCTATCTGAAATCACAAAATATACCAGTGAAGGCATAACACTACTACATATATCTCTTACACTTGTATTAGACATAAAACAGAGTAAAACCTGCAAAATATTTCAACAAAAACTATGTTAATCAAGTAAAACTCTAATACCTAAAAATCGACGTAAGAACTCGAATAAAAACAAACAAATAAACTCAAACATGAAATAATTTGGATAAACTTACATAGATAGCTTCAATTTTGCCTTAAAACATAAAAAAAAGTTGAAGTTTTCAGTGGAATAGATGGGAAAAGTAGAAAAGTATATGTATAGGTGTCTAGATGAAAAAACAAGAATGAGAAAATGAAAGGCTTCTGAAGATTTTAAGTCCATTCCACATAATTTCCCATATGTAATTTTAAGAATTATTTTTTTAATTACGTGTCAGCATTTGTGCTACACGCTCAAGTTAGTAGTCAAAAAAAGGATTAAAATCTTGTATTTTTACGGGTTGAGGGGTTAAATGACAAAAGATTAAGTAGAAGTATCCACTTTACAAATTCAGACAAGTACATGGATTCATTAGACCATTTTGCCATTTTTCGCTCTTACTTCATTATTGTGTGAATTAAAATCAAGAATTATTGTGGAAGTATTTTGTATTTTTTGAGATAACCCAATTAACACTGTCAATTAAAAGGATTGATGTTAAAGTATTTCCTAAAAACCCATTAAGCATGGCACAAACACTTATAATTGAGAACTAACATAGTACTAATTTGTAGTTTTTGAGATAATCCAGTTAGAACAGTCCGAATAATTAAAATGAATAATTGACGTGGAAGTGTTTTGTATTCTCCAAGTAGCCTAAGAAATATTATGCAATCAAAAAAGAAAATATCAGACATCCTGACTTGGCAACATCAAGTTTATTTTTTGTTCTTAATTTTCTCTATTCTAGAGATCCTTTACAATCATAATGTTTTAAGTCTAAATATTGCTTAGTTAATTCATGAAAAAAAATACTTAGCTAATTCATGTAGTTGGTTTCTTGAAATGTAAAAGTTAGTGGTCAAATTTTCCTTTTAAGTGCCTCCCTATTTTGATTTATGTTGTACGGAAAACAAAATTAGTACAACATATAACTACTAAAAAAAAATGGATAAAACCGACCACAAAAACCTTCCACATGTGGTAGGTTTGTCTAAAAAATCGACCACAAAAGCGATCAAAATCTGTGATCGGAAAAGTTGTGGTAGTTTTTCCAAAACCGACCACAAGTGGTTGGTTTTCATTTAAATATATATATATATTTAAAATTTATTATTATTTTATTTAAGTTAGAAAATAATAATTTTGGAGAAAAAAAACCTATCATATGTGGAAGGTTTTTTATTAAATTAATTAATTTAATAAAAAACCGACCACAAGTGGAAGGTTTTTTATTAAATTAATTAATTAATTTATTAAAAATCCAAAAAAACCTACCACTGTGGTAGGTTTTCTGCAATTTTTTTTTTAAAAAACCAACCATTTGTGGTCGATTTTTCTGGGTATTTTTAAAAAAAATAAAATTGTAAACCCAAATACAGCATATGCAACAACAACAATGAAATACAACAGAACCAAATCAAATACAACAATAATAACAATCAAAAAACAAATGTAAATGCTTTCAAAAGTGTATAGGACATACAAAATGTCCAACAAAATATGAAAATACTACAACAATAGTTTCAAAATACTACAACAGTCAGATTCAATACTTAGTAATCTAACAGCAATAGACAAACGGGAGTACGAACACCCATCAAACAAAGGATAACTAGCAGCATGCAATTCTTTGTAGAAATTGCCCGCTTCGCTATTAGGAACATCTTCAACATTTTCCCTAATGTCAACCCTATGTTGCATCCCAAAAGCATCGTGCACCATTTCTGTCATCCTAATTTTTTGATATTCATTATGCCTTGTAGATCTAATACTTTCTCCAACAACAAAGTTATTTTGCGCTACATCCCCATGAATACCACGCAATCTTAAAAAGTCCTCGTAAAACCCCTTTCTATAAAGATGTTCCTTCACATCTTCTTCACTTACAAGGTTTATACCATCACATCTAACACAAGGACAATGAATAACCCGATAACGTGTCTACATATCAAGTGTCTTAGCATGTTCAACAAATCTTTTGACACCTTCAACAAATTCCTCCCTAATACCTACTCTATTATCATTATTCCGTTGATATATCCAGCTATAATCAGGTTTCATCTACATAATCAATCAGATTAAACTAATTACATAAAGTTACAACTAATTAAAGGACTAAGTCACTAACCAACTCACATTCAAAACACAAAGTCCCGATAAAGTTACATTCACAAAAATCACCTATAAAGTCCCTATACTTAACCATATTCAAGTGTCTAAGTCACTAACCAACTCACATTCAAACACAAAAAATTACCTTTAAAATCCCTATACTTAACCAAAACTTAAGCATTTTCAACTAACAAAGGCACAGACAACATCACGTTGTAAACACTAATTCACTATTAAAGTCACCGGCACTTAAGCATTTTCAACTAATAAAGTCACCAACCACATCACCTCCTAAACAAAATTCCACTTTTAAAGTCACCAAAACTTAAGCATTTTCAACTAATAAAGTCACCAACCACATCACCTCCTAAACACTAATTCACTATTAAAGTCACCGGCACTTAAGCATTTTCAACAAATAAAGTTACCAACCACATCACCTCCTAAACAAAAGTTCACTTTTTAAGTCACCAAAACTTAAGCATTTTCAACTAATAAAGTCACCAACCACATCACCTTGTAAACACTAATTCACTATTAAAGTCACCGGCACTTAAGCATTTTCAACTAATAAAG
>NW_025884029.1:5287-8446 GCF_002878395.1 Capsicum annuum
GGTGACTTTAAAAGTGAACTTTTAAAGTCACCAAAACTTAAGCATTTTCAACTAATAAAGTCACCAACCACATCACCTTGTAAACACTAATTCACTATTAAAGTCACCGGCACTTAAGCATTTTCAACTAACAAAGGCACCAACAACATCACCTTGTAAACACTAATTCACTATTAAAATCACCGGCACTTACGCATTTTCAACTAATAAAGTCACCAACCACATCACCTCCTAAACAAAAGTTCACTTTTAAAGTAACCAAAACTTAAGCATTTTGAACTAATAAAGTCACCAACCACACATGGCTTCACTAGATGTCAATATGAAAAACAACAACACTTCATTATAACAAATTAGAGAGAAGTCAACTTACCTTTGCTTGGCCTAAATTAATGTCAAAGAGAAAAGCGGTCACTGGAAAAATAGCAAAGAAATCCTTTTCCTGCAATACCGAGAGTACCAACAATAAAAAACATTATATCTCAATTAGAAATGCTAACATGTATTCAGTAAATTAGTTGAGACGCAACTAAGTCTCAAAACAAAACAATATTCAATCTAAGTCTTAACCACTTTCAACCAACTATGTCACCTACCATAACCACAAGCAAAACATAAAAACCCCTTTTAAAGTCCCTAAATTTAACCATTTTCGAGAACAACATTCAAACTAAGTCTTAATCACTTTCAACTAACTATGTCACCTACCATAACCACAAGCAAAACAAAAAAACCCCTTTTAAAGTCCCTAAACTTAATCATTTTCGAGAAACTAACTCTCAAAACAAAACAACATTCAAACTAAGTCTTAACCACTTTCAACCAACTATGTCACCTACCATAACCACAAGCAAAACAAAAAAACCTCTTTTAAAGTCCCTAAACTTAACCATTCCGAGCAACTAACTCTCAAAACAAAACAATAGTCAAACTAAGTCTTAACCACTTTCAACCAACTATGTCACCTACCATAACCACTAGCAAAACAAAAAAATCTCTTTTAAAGTCCCTAAACTTAACCATTTTCGAGCAACTAACACTTAAAACAAAACAACATTCAAACTAAGTCTTAACCACTTTCAACCAACTATGTCACCTACCATAACCACAAGCAAAACAAAAAAACCCCTTTTAAAGTCCCTAAACTTAACCATTTCGAGCAACTAACTCTCAAAACAAAACAACATTCAAACTAAGTCTTAACCACTTTCAGCCAACTGTGTAACCTACCATAACCACTAGCAAAACAAAAAAATCCCTTTTAAAGTCCCTAAACTTAACCATTTTCGAGCAACTAACTCTTAAAATAAAACAACATTCAAACTAAGTCTTAACCATTTTCAACCAACTATGTCACCTACCATAACCACAAGCAAAACAAAAAAATCCCTTTTAAAGTCCCTAAACTTAACCATTTTCGAGCAACTAACACTCAAAACAAAACAACATTCAAACTAAGTTGTAATCACTTTCAACCAACTATGTCACCTACCATAACCACAAGCAAAATAAAAAAATCTCTTTTAAAGTCCCTTAAGTTAACCATTTTCGAGCATCTAAGTGATCTAACAAACCACATGTAAAACAAAAAAAAATCCACTTCGAAGTCCCTCGACTTAACCTTTTTCAATCAATTAAGTGACCTAACAAACTACGTTCAAAATAAAGAAATAGTCATTTCTAAATTGCTATAATACTTTATTTCTAGTACTATTGCATAGGTACATATATATCCCAAAGAACAAGATTTTTAAATACAATAGTTTGTGAACAGTGTGTGAGAAAATCTTTCCCTTCACTAGAAACAAGTATTTGCTTAGACAATTAGACAAACAGCATGTGAGCCTTTCACACCTTCTTTTTGTTTATGAAGGGTGTAGCTGTAGCCTTCCAGGTTTTCATCGGTTAGTCAACTTGTTTTCTTTACCGGTGGACTTAATAGGTACTTATGTAAGTAAAAAAAAGGAAAACGTTCATCTGTCTCCCTTCATCGATCAAATATTTCTCTTTATCCTAGTCCAATTACAGTATGATATGTCAAGAAGTTCACCTTTTTCACATTATGAAACATACATGTTAATGTAGTATGTCTGAAACAATGGTTTGTTACGCAATAGGAAGGTATCAACTTAACTGAAACACAAATTCTTCAATATGCTTGCAAAACTTTTTGTAGAATGTAAAATCAAAGGTCACCTGACATAGTTCCGTAGCTTATGTGGACCTCCAATTCACTAGCTCGTGAAATGGTGAAAGACGATGACAAGGCTGCCGGCTGGAGACGACTGTCGGCTTTGGTGGAGACGGCTGGCGGCGCGGGGTTGTTCGTCGTTTATAGAGAGAGAGAAAGAGGCAGAGGAAGATCGATAAGAGGGAGATGAGAGGAATACTGCGGCTTTTGTTTTGTGAAAAAGGGTTAGGGTTTGAGTTTATTTTGACTAAAAGTGTGATAAATGGTGGATTTAATCTCAGCCATTGATTGGATGAGATCAATGGCTATGATTAAAATTGAGAGGAGTCAAATGAAATTGAAATTGGAAATTTTAATTTGAGGTCAAATTGGAAATAAATTTAGGCATTGACATAGACATATATAAAATGTGGCTAGAAAGTAAATGAATTGGGAAAATTGAATTGAATTAGTGTTGCTATTTTAGGGAATTTAATAATGATGAAAGAATAAATAATAAAAATGTCGATATTAAAATAGACTACTTATATAAAAAATAATTTTTTAATAAATTTTATAATATTTATAACAATATCCAATTAATTTAATACAATGCATATATATATAAATCAGATATTTAGTTATTTTACCATCATATTAACAAGGGTAGTATATTTCCTCAATCGTATAATAATATCAATGAATTTTGCAAATTACGATAAATTTTTAGTTAATTAAATTTTAATTACGATTTTATACCTCATAATACAACGTGTTAATCAGATAAATTATCGATTACTTGTCTTACGTTATTACAACTTCAACAATATACGTGTATCTACATTCACACAAAATAGTATATCTATTCCTTCAATAGTATGACATCATTGCATTATTCAAAATATTTTGATATATACATTCAGTTATCGAGCTTTCGATTGTTGCATATGTCACTATACGAGATATATGTATATATACATATATTCAAT
>NW_025884030.1:0-1905 GCF_002878395.1 Capsicum annuum
CCTAGATCCCTGCCCCAAGAAATAAATTAATACTTTCTACTCGAGCTCCATCATGGACTATTTATATTCCAAGACAACAAAAAGTGAGGGGTTCTAGTGAAACAGAACCAATGATGTCAAGCCAAGAGCACCTTCATTCCTACATAAAATGGTGGATGTAAAAATCCACAACGGATCGTGTCCTTTAAGTCGCACGTTGCTTTCTACCGCATCGTTTCAAACGAAGTTTTGCCATAACATTCTTCTAAGAACCAGTATGGAATTGACTCAATTATGAAATCATGAATAGTCATTGGTTGGGCTGATGTATAAACACCATAATCTATAGTATAGAGATATAAAGTGATATAAATAATACTATAGATATAGGTGGATAAATATTTTTCTGAAGAAGTCTCTTAGTAAGAGCCCATCGCTAATATTAATTTGTCTAACATATTATATTAATTAATACATATTATACTAATTAATATATTTATTAAATTATTTATATAAATATATAAATAATAAAAAATAAGATGAATAAATGAAATTTTTTTTATTCAGCATCTTCATGTGACTTAATAGGAGAGAAAGATTCAGTTTATAAGGAATAATTAAAACTATTTCTCTTTCTAACTTTTGAATAAATTTAGAAAGTTCTCTTTCCGACATCACATCATTATTCAAAGAAAATTTGATAGTTAAAAATAACTTTTGATCATCTTAGGAAAAAAGATAAGTCTTTTTTTAAAGTGAATCATCAACGATTTAAATGATTTACATTTAATGATTTACAATAGATAAATACACCAAAAAGCAAATACAATTTTATTTATGAGTTATGAGATAGATAAAAAAAAGATTAATGTCAGGTAAGGTTTGAATTCTTATTCTTTTTTTTCATCTGATTGATAAAATACAAAGAATGAGGAGGTGTTTGTATCTATCAATTCGATCAAATAGACTGAGAAATTGTCACCCTTTATAGATATTAAAATAAATGCCTTCTCATTACTGATTAACTCCTATCCACCCCATTTTATGGGACAGATGCAGCATAAATCAAAAGAAAATAAGGGGGCGTCCTAGTTTTTTTTATTTTTCCAAAATGCGAGTTGTCTAGGCACAAAGCCAAACAAGTCCAGATTAAGTCCTGTTTTTGCTCCTTTTTTTGCTATTTTAGCCTAACTCATTGATTAAGAATTAAGAGACTTAGTGAATTTAATTAGTACCAAAACCCCACTCTTGATGAAAAGTAAAGAAATCTACAAAAAAGAAAATTAAATCTAATTAGTTTAATTTAGGGGGTAGAAAATACGAGATAGGGAATCTGGATTCTTCCGCATCTCGATTTAGTTTTTGAAAAAAAAAGGATTCATCAAAAAAAAAATCAGAAACAACAATCACTTTCCATCTAACATTTCGATTTTAAACAGAACATTGTTAAAAAAGCAATCTATATTCTCATAGAATATATATGTTCTGGGATGGAGGATTCGAACCTCCGAATAGTGGGATCAAAACCTGTTGCCTTACCGCTTGGCCACACCCCATTTAGATTTCTATCCGATACTAAAAAAGTATATTGCTGGTTTTGTTTATTTGTCAACTCTAGTTCAAATATCTATAGAATAGATTAAATTGGTACAGGGATTTTGCTATGTTTTTGGTATGTGTAAATATAGAATTCAACTTAATTTATTGATCATTACATATAATTCAATTAAGATATTGTATGAAAATATGATTTTTTTCAATTCTCCTTTGAGAAAAGGAGGATTTTTGATTGGGTGGGTTCAAAGAAAAAGAATGACTTTTTGTTTACCTTACTTACTTTCCTTTTCCTTATATCAATAACTCAATCAAAATGCAATTATCTCCAAGAACAAAAAGTCTGTTATGCTTAATACCTTTAGTTTGATC
>NW_025884030.1:2005-2464 GCF_002878395.1 Capsicum annuum
TTATTGATCATTACATATAATTCAATTAAGATATTGTATGAAAATATGATTTTTTTCGATTCTCCTTTGAGAAAAGGAGGATTTTTGATTGGGTGGGTTCAAAGAAAAAGAATGACTTTTTGTTTACCTTACTTACTTTCCTTTTCCTTATATCAATAACTCAATCAAAATGCAATTATCTCCAAGAACAAAAAGTCTGTTATGCTTAATACCTTTAGTTTGATCGATATCTGTCTTAATTTGACCCTTTATTCGAGTAGTTTTTTCTTCGGCAAATTGCCCGAGGCCTATGCTTTTTCGAATCCAATCATTGATATTATGCCAGTCATACCTTTGTTCTTTTTTCTCTTAGCCTTTGTTTGGCAAGCTGCTGTAAGTTTTTGATGAGATCCTTAATAATATCCTAGAAAATTTATGATTTATTTGAGAAAAAATTCTACAATAAATCAAATCAGATAA
>NW_025884031.1:0-19483 GCF_002878395.1 Capsicum annuum
CATTAGGAAATCCACCACAACATCACAAGGTTCTATCATAAAGACCAAATCAAATCTCTTTCTCATTTATCAAATCATATCAATTTGTGGATTCCTAACTCAACACATTATAGCTCAAAATATTTTAATCTTCCTCAACATCAACAAGGTATCAATGCATTGAACCATAACCGACTCGATATTTGTACAAGGATATGAAGACTCAATACATAATATTTTCAATAATTTAACTCATCAAAACCATCCAAAAAATACCAAGACTCATTGCAACTTCAATATCAACTTTTCTCAATTTGCCATCCAACTCTCATTTAAAGGTACTTGAGACATCAACCCATAGTAGGGATATCAAATTTCCAATATCAATTATAAATTCATAATAAGGAAATAGTGGAATGATAGTATAAATCAAGGCTTAACAAATTAAATCATCATACTCTCATAATCAAATACTTTTTGGACATAATTCCATCTCAACACCATACACATATCGGATGACATAATCCCATAGCTCATGGACAATAATATAAGATATAAAACCATATTTCCAATTCATGGTAAAACATGTAAAATCTCATGTCAATGTAATTCAACAAAAATACCGGGCACAAGATCGAAAGGATAATCTTGTTCAAAGCCCCACATACCTAATAATGGAAGATGAATATGAACTTCCGACTCCGGAACTTTATTCACAAAAATAAAGGGTGCTTCTCGAAGCCCTTAACATGATCAACTCGAATCCCAAATCAATTTGAAATTTCTATGTTCAATCAAGAGACATAGAAGGATAAAATTTGGAGTAGTAGGATTGGGGTTTGAGCCTTAGAAAATTTTGGAGAAAAATGAGCTATTGAATGCTCTTAATGGACTTAAATCCATGGTTTACCCAGATGGATTGGAGTAGGAATAACCAAAATACCCTTAAAAATCAAATAATATCAAATCTGTCCTTTGGTGGACTGTTTTGATAGGCTGAAGTAGATCGACCATAACTTTTTACTCCGATGGCCAAATTGGATTAAACTAATTTCATGGGAAAGAGGACTTTCAGATATTTCTGTTGATATATAGTAGCTCACCCAGATCATTATGTACAAGGAGTTATGATCGTTTGAATTTGACCCTAAAATTCACCTGGCCTCAGTATTTTTTTCCTGCACATTTACTATTCACCACTATTCACGGTTAGATCAGAATGATCATAACTCATCGCTCGAGTGTCCGTTTTGAATGATCCACATATCGTTAGAAATCTTATTCGATGATCTACATGATGACGAGTCGCATATCCAAAAATTTCATCCGAAAAAATTATTAATCACGATAAAGAACAGAATTCAACACATTTTCATCCGAGATCTTAACGGAAAATTTTTCTGGGGCATCACATAAAGACTCATCAATTCGGTGGTAAACTGATTAGAAATTAGCCTAATAACACCTTTTCCACACCAAAAAGCAGGTGGTTCGTATTCAAATTTTCTTACCCGACAAAGATTACATTTTCGAACATATTTTAACATGACATAATTTGTGGATATTTGTGTCACAGTTGAGTTTTCATTATAACGTTCAGTATTATTTGATGTTGATCCTTGCTATAATTAAGGTTGTTTCTTAGTGAAGCTAACTGAGGTAGCCCCAAATCGTCGATAGCTACATTCAGCTTTACTTGTTCGTGTTTTAGCTAGTAAAACTTCTTTTCTATTGGATTGCATTGTTTTATATAATTCACGGCGTCTAACTTTTTTATACTCATGTGCTTTTACAAAATTTGAATATACTTGTTTATTTCTATTTGACATTGCAATATTAATTTTCTAATAGTGATTAATATAAGCCGATAAATTTAACATATTAATAACATGAAAGAATGTATAGAATCATAAATATACAATAGTTGTACAAATTTGAATTCGCAATGAAAACGTTACCTACTAAGTGGAAGACTATACAGCAGCACTAACAAAGTTTGCACTCAAAAACTGCAACTGCAAAGAAAGGAAAGGGGATAAGAATTGAAGGCTAAGGTCAAACAGGCTTTAAACAAAAGTTCATGTAGTTTAAATCTCAAAAATCAAAAAGTGACAGCTGAATTGTTTTAGGAAAAACAGCTCGAATAAATGGCACATCACAAAGAATGGTCGCGTTATTAATTTTTCGGTGACCAGGATAGACATAAAATTTGTTTGTTTGAAAACTTCAAGTGCCAATGTGGTGTGAAATCCATACCAATTATCAAATCAGCAAATGATATTAAAATGATATAGTGGCACTCTACTACCTATGTTAAAAATGATAAAAAGTATTAACTATAATGTCTATCTTTCACTGCTATGCCATATTAAGAAAAATCAACAATTTGTTTCTCGCTGACCCCACTTTAATTTTCAAGCAAAAACCTTAAGAAACAGTAGCATCAAACACCTGTAAGAACCAATAGAGCTGAAAATCGTACAAAAAGTGAAGTCTTCGCTGCAATTACGACCAAAGCAATCCAATTTTCCTGAAGAACACCTCAAATAGCTAAATCACAAACTTGTATACAACAATCTCACTGACCTCCACTTCAAAATTTCAATCAAAACATTCAAAAAACAGCAATACAGCAAAAGAACTTTCAACCTCCCTTTTTAAAATCCCACAAAAGATCAAATCTTTGTTGTATTTACCAGCAATTCTATTACAGTCTTTTCCAAAAAAACACCTAAAGCACTAACTTCCCAACAAAAATCTCATTAACTCACCTCAGATTTTCAAGGAAAAAAACTTGAAGAAACTGTAGCATTACAAAATCAATAGAGCAAAAGAGCTGAAAATCCCACAAAAGAGCACAAAAAAATACAAAAATTTTAAGTATTCCTTACAATCAATGTTTTGCAGATAGTTTTGTAAGGTTTAATCAAATTGAGTCCTGTTCTTGCATGAGACTCAACAAAATCTCATATAAGAAATCTTCATTCTTCTACTATTAGAAGGGAAAACTCCATCAAAGCAGACAAACAAAATACCCAATAAATTGTGATTAAAAGTGAAGAACGAGAAGATGAAAATTTCATAAATTAATTTAAATCAATGTAGCAATCATGTCAACATACCGACAGAGAGAATAGGCACTTGAGGCTTTTTTTTTAAACAGAGAAGTGTTAGTGAAGGAGTTGGAAAGAGTTACAGAAATGTTAATTTTTCTATATTCTTCTTCTCATCTAATTGAGAAAAGAACTCGGAAAATACCATGTATCTGATCTAAATTTTGCAATGGTTACACGTGTGTACTTTAGCAAGTGATTATCAGCTTTGGAAATGAAATGACTAAACTACCCTCAGATAAATTTATTATACCATTAAGTTTCCATGTCAAAACCCTCTTTTCTATAATATAGAAAACTCCTTAAGTAAGGTGGCTCCACATCCAACTACATACATTATTATTTTTACTATATTAACTAGTGAAATTTATCGCACTTTGTGTAGCTATAAAAAATTTAGTAAATGAATATATTTCACTATTTTATATATGAAGTAGTATATAACGTTAATATTCCAGTCAAGACACTTTAGATTGTTATTAATCTTAATTTGAGACATAGTATTTTTTAAAACAATAAAAATTAAAATCCTTTGCTCCTTTTTAAGCACCTACTTTTTTGTATATACGTAGTTGAATAAATAATTTAGGATGTATGAGTAATGAAGTAAGTGGAATAAGAGGTCATATTTTGAAATCATAATCTATGGTTTAAGTTAAAAATATTATTTTCTGTTTTAACCTCTATCTTTTGTAGGAATACTTGATTCTCTATGCAAATGTTGATTATAATTTCTATCTTGTGCCTTTAGCATTACATTCGCTTATGATGACATTCTTTTACACATCAAATAAATATTTTTAAAAGTTTTCAAAATAAAGCAAAGTAAGCCGAAATTATGAATAAAAAAAATAAAATAACTAATTATAATAATATAAAACATAAGAATGTGACAATTGTTAATATTATATTTCACTATATATGATATTTATAATATTTCTATTCCAAATATATCAATAAAAAAAATTACATAGAAAAAACGAAAGAAATCTAAACTATATTATACATCTTAAATTTTTTATACATATGTATGTATATAAAGGAGACTTAGAAATGTGTTGATGTGGCATATTTCTAAAGCCTCCATTCCTTTTTTTTCTCTTTTTTGACTTTTCTTTTTATATTTTCCCTTATTTTATAAGTGAACAATTAATCATATTCTATCCTATTTATTAAGTATCATTAAATTCTTTAACAATCATATTAATTTATTGTCAATATGTTATTATATTAATTATTAATTATGAAAATAAAGCAAATTAAGCTGAAGTTATGAATAAATAAAATAAATTAATTAATTATAATAATATAAAACATAAGAATGTGACAATTGTTAATATGATATTGTACTATATATGATATTTATAATATTTTTATTTAAAATTAAAGAAATTACATAAAAAAAGAGGAAAGAAATCTATACTATATTATATATCTTAACAAAAAAAATAGATCGCACTATTATAAAATTACCTTAATATTGATTTTCATGATCATATTTACTTGGAGGAGGATAACAAATATGTAAGAAAATAATTAAAAATAAGAAAGAATATCGAATACATAAACATGAAAGAATATTTGAGAATGAAATATTTATTATACTGCACTATATATGATATTTATAATATTTCTGTTCCAAATATATCAATAAAAAAATTACATAGAAAAGAGGAAAAAAATCTAAACTATATTATACATCTGAAAAAAATATTCATCGCATCACTATAAAATGGAAAAGGTACAAATATACCTCTGAACTTTGATAAATGATACAGATATATCCTCCGTTATACTTTAGGTGCAAATATACCCTTATCGTTAATGAAAAGGTACATATATACCCTTGAACTTTGGTAAATGGTAAAGATATACCCTCCGTCATACTATAGGTATAAATACACCTCTGAACATCGATAAATGGTACAGATATACCCCCGTCATACTTTACATGCAAATATACACTTGCCGTTAATGAAAAGTATACCCTTCTCACTAATGGCGGGACATATGTCACAATCTTGTTCATTTGGCCTCTTTTAATTTAATTTACCCCAACTTCACCCAAAAATAATTCTAATTTAACCCCATAACCCGATCCAAATAATAATCCAAACCTAATCCGATCTAATATAGAAAGAAAGAGAGAATGAACATGCGTGAATAGAGATGCATCTTGAAAGTTTTATTAAACCAGCTCGAGTTTGGGTTATTATTTGAATTGATTTGTGGACAAAATTAGAATTATTTTTGGATGGGATAGAGATAATTTAATTTAAAAAGGGCAAATGAACAAGATTGTGATACGTGTCCTGTCGTTAGTGAGAAAGGTACATAGTACCTTTTCATTAATGGCAAGGGTATATTTATACCTAAAGTATGGCGGAGGATATATTTGAACCATTTATTAAAGTTTAGAGGTATATATGTACCTTTTCATTGATGGGGAATATATTTGTACCATTTATTAAAGTTTAGAGGTATATATGTACCTTTTCATTAATGACAAGGGTATACTTATACCTAAAGTATGACGACGGAGGGTATATTTATACTATTTATGAAAGCTCAGAGGCATATTCGTACCTTTTTCGACAATAAAATTACCTTAATATTAATTTTCATAACCATATTTACTTGTAGGAGGATAATAAATATGTAAAAAAAAATGTTAAAACTAAGAAAGAATATCAAATACATTAACATGAGAGAATATTCAAGAATAAAATATTTTACCTTCATATACTCTTTATTACGTGCTATAATTTACAAATAAAAGAAATGGAGAAGAGAAAGAATAATTTTGAATGAGAGTCTTCATCAAACAAATATGTGTTTATATAGGTATAATAGAGGAATGTCATAAGTTATTATAAATTTATAAATTAATGTATGGGAGTTATAGACATAAAAATTATGGGAGATACGGATACTATTGAATGTATAAATTTAAGAGGTATGAGTTATGAATTGTTACTCTTTTTGAATACATTGTATATAAGAAAAAATAGTTACTCCTTATAAATATTTTATATAAAAAACACTTGAAATATTAAAAGATATTATTATTTTATAATTAGAGGAAGATTAAAAGAAGATATTTGAAAAACAATCCAGATTACTTAGTTTATAAAAACACTTATAGACAGATAATTGAAAGAGATTAAAAATTAAAAAAGACACAAGTGATATGGCTTTTCAATTCTATGTACAGTAATTAATAGTTATTATAATAACTTATTGACGATAAATTAATATAAGTATTAAAGAATTTAATGATATCTAATAAATAGGATAGAATATGATTAATTATTCAATTATAAAATGAGAAAAAATACAAAAATGTCAAACAATGAGGAAAAACAAAAATCGGAATGGAGGCCTAAGAAGTATGCCACATCAGCATATTCCTAAACCTCCTTTATATACATACATACATATATAGAGAGAGAGAGACAGAGAGAAAGATTTGTATATATATATATAGATTTATGTAAAATATTTTTTTCTTCTATATCTAAAAAACCTATTTTATTATATTTATAAATAATTTATTTATATTTTTAATAGAGATAATTACATGGCTTAACAAACATAGATTCATAATTATCCTATTTAACGTATGTTTCAATTAATTACAATCCATAGTTTCTTCTTGCCTATTAATTATCCTTAATTACAATTCATATCTTTTATCGTGTTTCCTCACAATTAAACCATGTGGGTAACAATTAAATCACATTTTTTAACAAAATATGTTTCGAGGAAGAGATATATGCCTGAAAGGATCACAATTATGGAGGGAATTTTCCCTTGGAAGCCCTAGACAATCAACCTTGAGAAAACCCTAGTGCTCTTTGCTTGAGAGAATTTGTGAGAAGAGAGACGTTATTTTTGTGTGTTAAGAATGATAATGAAGTCTCCAATAGGGTTTTAAGTCATAAGAGGGAAAATGTCCAAAGTGCCCTCAATTTAAAAACTAAAAAATGACGCTCAGTCGCAACGGGTGACCTTACGACTTGTTTAGTCCAGTCATAATCTAGACAGTACCCTTGGGAAACCACACTGGTCTGGCTATGAGTCACACCATACGACTCATACTCAAACATTACGATTCGTAACATGCTAGTCGTAGTCATATCAGAAACTTAGGATCCAACACTAGTTTCCCTACGACTTGAAACCTTACGACTCGTAATGAGTCTTGACGACTCGTGACCTCAAGTCATCATCAAGGTAGTAACTCAGGAAAAACACACTGGACAACCTACGATTTGGGTCCTACGACTCGTCAAGACACTTTATGACTCGTAGAGTGAGTCGTAGTAAGAATAGTAAGCTCAAAGATCAAGGAATTTTTCAGAGACCAAAACCTGGGTTGTTTCATTCTCCACCCCCCCCCCCCTTAGGATCATTCATCCCTGAATGATGAGACAAAGCTTTTATTAGCACGAGTTAACATGGAGCACAACCACACTTACCTTTAACAAAGATAGAAAACAAAGATGTTAAGGGATACATATATCTAAAGCACGATTATCCAAAGCAGGGAACAAAAGCGGATACTTGGAGTTCATGTCCTCATCAGCTTCCCAAGAAGTTTCCTCACCCCTAATAAAGCATACAGTAACCCGTACATATAACCACGTTTTATCCGCTATGCTTTTTAGTTATGAACACAACATCCCACCATTCAATAACCTAATTCCCCCACAAATACATAACTATAAGGTCCTGAGTATAACCACCTATTGTTTTATGGTAAACGTAACTCGAAACTAAAAGTACTAGCGTAAGTTATGGACCCTATACTTTACACCACTCCAATAGTGTTACTCGATCTTATCACAATAATCAATTAACCTCAGGTCTTAATCAAGGTGTACTAACCACATCACACAATGGTTTGTGTATCTATCAATCACAACATTCAAGCCTGTCTTTATACCCCCCACTTTAAGCCTGTCTTTCTACCCCCCACTTTACAGATCTCCCACCCAATAACTAGAAACTTCAATCACTATCACAATGGATTTCACCATATCCATCCTTCTTAACTATTTCACATAACAAAGGTTCATCTTACTCTTCTATCTTTATTTATAACCTTAGCCTGAGTAGTCACCCCAAAATTTTACAATAAAGAACATCTACTCCCTTATCCAAAACATTACTATGCTTTTATTGCCACTACCATCCTAATATAAAAAGGGTCACTGAGGAACTAGAGTACAAACATCAAGAATAAGAGTGGTACTTCTCAATTATGACTCCTATTTGTTATACTACTCAAGGTGAGACCCATGAAATAAGATACGGTATAATAGGCATGAAATACTTCATAGAAACCACCTAGATCATAAATAAAGGTTCGTTCGGGTATAAACATGACATAGAATGAGTTCTTCGGACTAGGAACAATAAGAAACATGAGTGCACACATCATGGGCCATATAACATAAAGCTGAGATTTGTATATTCGAGAAGTAAGACAAGGTCTGTCGTTTGAAACTATTTTCTCTCATTCTAGGGACTGAGAACGGTTACAAGTTGCATATATAGGGTCACTTTAGGTTAGAAATGACATAAAACAAATCGATAGTAGATAGAACGTATAGTTCCTTAGAACCAAGCAGAATAATTGGAAGCTTGGATTTTTTAAAATCGTTATTGCTTCTAATTTAAGTGGTCAGAGTATGGACATAAGTCGCATAAAGAAATCAAACCTTACGCATAGGCACAATTTGAGTACATAAGACATTGGTAGAATGCCCTCTTTAATCGAAGCAAAAGGAACTTTCTAGAATAACAGTAAATTAACCATAACTCTTCCCTGGAACTCACCACTATGAGTCAGTCAATCTGAAGATTAGCCTTAGTTCACTATATCCCCCTCTCCTCCCCAATAACTATAATATAAAGACTACCCTTCAGAGATACTAATCTTAACCTTTGCTAGCCCCTATAGCTATCACCCTATGAATCACACTCGTATGAGCATACACACTCACACTAAGACATTTAATAACATAAAATAGGTACACCTGGCATTTGCATACTTAGAATACCATCTAATAGGATGCTAAATGGGGCTTGACATAATCTTATAAAATTATTACTCTTACTCACCTAATGACTTAACCCCAATACATCACTTCAACACTATACTTCTGGTATGTATCACAATTTTCCACTCCACTATTTCAGAACTTATCAACCCAATCCATTCCATACATATCGTCAAGCCTACCAATTTACTCCCGCAGATCTCGCATCATTATCCTTAAGCCAACATCATTTTCACCATAATCAATATCTAGAGTTCAAACTTAGTATCTATAAACAACTATGCACCATTAACAAAGTACCCTGCATAATATATATTAGTCCGACCCACAAAGAGATAACCCTAAATTCCTTATTCAACTGTCGATAATCTATACATATTCAGAAGAAAGCATCTTTATTAAACACAAAAGTATGAAAGCACTCCTCGGAGAAACACTAGAGCGGACAAAAGCCTTATCAAGAAAATCTTTCAACTGCTCTTTAAGTTCCTTCAACTCAACCAAAGTTATTCTATGAGAAGGGATAAAGATAGGACGAGTGCTCGGAAGGAGATCAGTCCCAAAATCAATTTTCCTATTGGGAGAAACACCAGGAAGAACATCAGGAAACACTTTGGGAAATTCACAGACCATAGGGACATACTGTAAAAAAAAACCTTCAGATTTAGAATCCTTAGCATGCACTAGATGGTAGAGGAAATCCTTTGGAAATCAACTTTTTGGGCTCTAAAATATGAAATGAACCTTCCCTTAGGCACTAGGGAACTACCTTCCTATTAAACCACCAACTCATTTAAGAACTGTAAAATGACCCTTCGGGTTCGACAATCAAGAAACGCCTAACACGAATGCAATCAATTCATCCCCAAGGTTACATCAAAATCAACTATATCCACTCTATCAAATCTATCAAAGTATCCCTACTACAGATAGATACCACATAACCCTATAGACCCTTCTGGCCACAACAGAGTCATCCATTGGGGTAGATACAGAAAAAATATCATAAATACACTCAGGATCGAAACCAAAATGAATAGCCACATAAGGTGTCACATAAGAAAGAGTAGACCCCAGATCAAGTATGAAATACACATCACAAGAGAAGAGATTTAACATACCGGTGACAAAGTGGGGAGATACCTTCGACTTCTGACGAGTGGTAAGAGCACAGAGGTGGTTTTGACCAATCCCAGAGCCAAAAATAGCACCCTTTGGTGTGAAAATCGAAGGACTAGCAACCAGAATTTTATTAGATCTAGTAGCAATACTAGCGGAAGGATAATGTCGCCACATATGACTAATCTGGCCACTGTTAAAGCACAAGATCCTTTCCTTGTCGTAATAACCACAGTAAAGCCATCTGTAAAGTTTACAATAAGGATAAAGTTGGGCTGACTGAGCTCCACTAGCCCAAGATTGGGCTCCTTGTGCCTCAAATCCACTGTTGTCCTGAAAGAGATAATCACCAGAAAACTTAGGATAAGGAGCACTGACAATCGCATGGGAGCTTCCCCAATTCCTCTTCTTAGTACATTGTTTCCCATGTCTACTATTATTTTGCTGACCTCCACCCTGCTTTGAATGTCTAAACTTCTTACTATGCCAATCTCTCACCTTTGCTTGATTTTTTCTTCCACTAACTGGACTGGACTGGCATGATAAAGAGGGCACTATCTGAGTTAACAGATTAATAAAATAGCAAAACTCAGCATTGGACACTTTACCCTGAGGTATCCAAGGAGGACTAAGGGAAACCGATGGAACTCCACAGGGGTAATCAGGAGCAAGGACCCTAGATCGGGTCTGTACTCCTTGAGTAGGATCAGCTCCGCCCATATTATCCTCAGACAGTACTGAAGAGCTTCTACGACCATCAGATCTTCTGGGAGAAATGATCTGAAAGTGAACATACGAGAATTAGCGGAAATTTCATGACCTTAGACTCTATAGCTCAAAAAATAGATCATAAAAAGGGAAAACATTCCTAGATGCCTCGTAGTCTCTTGTTTATAAGTATGGCACACTACACACCCATAAAAGAGACTCTACTTGACATGACTTTGTGGACACCCAATTACACTAAACCTAGGCTCTGATACCATCTTTGTCATGACCCAAACCATGGCCTTCCCATGATGGGTATCTCAAGTCTAATAAGGATCGAAGACCACCCCCTGTACCTAGCCAAACAGAATACAATACCCCCAATAGTGGATGAATTCTGAACATATAACAAGATAACATAAGACAAGCACAAAAAATTTAAGATATGTCTATGGCTGATAATCGTTAACCAACCAATAATAACCAACCAACATCATCCAAGTCTACAGTAATTCATAAAGCCTTCTAACAAAACTGAAATCAATAAAGTATCAGGATATGCCCCCGACCCTGACAATGACAATAATAATGTTAATAATAATTTGAACTTTTAATTCCAATCTAAGAATATAAACTGATGAAATATCCAAGTCCTTAAAAGAATGAAATCTCACCACTTCACCACAAATATTCGACGAACCGAGTTAATCCACCTAACACTATGCAGGAAAAGTAAAAGTATCTCCGGTGCCTGCATCGTATGGGGATACAAAATTTGGAGATGGTTAGTGGATTGAGCACTAGCATGTAACACAGGGATAGGGGATAAAACAAAGCCAAGTCAAAACCAATTCAAGTCTAAGTGAACATCATCGTATATAATTAATATATGGGGAAAAGAGAGAAGTCTTAGATGCACTTTAAAACTTTAGCGTAGATTATGTAGCTTAAATGTCATATAATAATACTCGTGGGCTATATGGTCCCCAGGTCTCACCCTCTAGTCGGGCCCCAGTGTGTGTAGTTGCATAAATCGGAGAATAATCATATATATGCATGGGGACTCAAACCTCCCAATCATATGCTAAGGTGACTTAAGAATCCGATCATGTAATGGAATATGGCAGACTCAAACCTCTCAATCATATAAAAGAAGGACTTGAACCTCCCGATCATTTAAACCCCAGTGTTGGCTACCGCGGTTTCCAATATTGGTCCCTCGGGACCTCTACTTTTATGACTCAGCTACACAACCCTTATTATATCCAAATCAAAACACTTTTCATACATTCACAATCATCAAACAGGGAGTCATTCATTAAGGCATTATCAAGTAGTATCATTATACTAACTATAACTTGCAAACACATGTCAATTTGCCAAAACAATCAATTTACCAATGGGAGTCTAACTTAATTAGCCACACGACTCCAAAGTTCCACATAAGAAACCAACTGCATAGCTAAGTGGGACTCTAACCCAAACTAGCCAATAGGAATCCAAAGTTCCACATAAGAAACCAACCACTTAGCCAAGTGGGACTCTAACCCTAACTAGCCAATAGGATTCTAAAGTTCCACATAGGTACCAAAATACTTATTCAAATGGGACTCTAACCCTTCAATCAATAGGACTTCAAAGTATATAATTAAATCAATTCATGACCACCAAGGTCTTTTCAAAATAAATCCATGTTTCATTACTCTTTTGTAGCGTGTAGGGTTTCCAAAATGCTTTCAATATGCATAGACCCATGTTCAAAACCAATTTCACAAGATTTGGGTTGGGGCTATTACTAATTTCAAACCATTAACTCATCAAACTTGGGAAACCATATCCCCCATTAAATTCACACACTCACCCATCTAATTGGTTTCAAAATCGTTATTTATATCATAAACAATAAATATGTAAACATGAAACATTACATAAACATCAATCCTGTAAAACCCATATCCATATCTAAAAACTAACAATTAAAACATGTGGGAATAATTAAATCACATATTTTTAACAAAATAAGTTTTAGGAAAGAGATACATGTCTGAAAGGATCACAATTATGGAGAAAATTTGCCCTTAGAAACCCTAGACAATCAACCTTGAGAAAACCCTAGTGCTCTTTGTTTGAGAGAATTTGTAAGAAGAGAGAAGTTATTTTGGTACGTTAAAAATAATAATGGGGTCTCCAATAGGGTTTTAGGTTGTGGGTCATAATTGGAAAAGAGGGGAAATATCCAAAGTGCCCTTAATTTAAAAACTGAAAAATGACGCCTAGTCGCTACGGGTGACCTTATGACTCATAAGGTGACCCTATAACTCATTTAGTTTAGTCGTAGTCTGGATAGTACCCTTGGGCACCCACACGGGTCTAGCTATAAGTCATACTATACGACTCGTACTCAGACATTACGATTCGTAACATGTTAGTTGTAGTTACTTCAGGAACTTTGGATCCAACACTGATTTCTCTAGGACTTGGAACCATACGACTCGTAATAAGACTTGATGACTCGTGACCTCAAGTTGTCACCAAGGCATTAACTCAAGCAAAACTCACTAGACACCATATGATTAAATTCTTATGACCTGTCAAGACACCATACGACTCGTAAGGCGAGTCATAGTGAGGACAGTACGCTCCAAGATCAAGGAATTTTTTAGGGATCAAAACCTGGGGTGTTTCAAATATACACCTATATAACACAAGTCACACAACTAGTCTTTTACCATTTATGGTTCTCTCAATATTGTTTGTTTCATCCATGAACACTTACTGATTTTATGAGAGCTTAGAGAATAGGCCTTTACTATCATTCTCCTTGAAGCGCTTCTACTTCACCCTTATATAGGTGATTTATAAACTTTTAATCCTGTAGATTAAACTATTTGGTTAAACTTGCCAAACTTATAGACCATTAAAAAACTTCAAATGATAAGTCTTATCCTTATTTCATGAATATTGGATTCATCATGAAATTGAATTGAGTATATTGACAATATTAAACTGTTAGCCACAACATTGTCTGATCTCCTTGAACTATCTCTTGGGATCTCCAGTCTTCTAGGTAAAGTTACTGCTGTGATGACTTGTCCTAGGCTGTAAATCTATTTTCTTTGATGATCTCTTAACTCCCCCTCTAGTTAGACATTTTATAAGTGGATCCGACATATTATTCTTTGACCTTACATAGTCAATTGTGATAATTTCACTAGAGAGTTGTTCTCTATCGATATTATGTTTTCATTTTATAGGATGAGATTTTTCATTATATATTATGCTCTCTATCCTACCTATCGTATCTTGACTATCATAGGGTATGCATACTGGTGTCAAAGATTTAGGATAATAAGAAGTATCTTTTAAAAAATTATGGAGCCATCCAACTTTTTCACTTGCCTTATCTATGAGGTAAATTCAGATTCCATTATAGAGCAGACAATACATGTATGTTTAGATAATTTCTAAGAGACTGCTACTCTATCGAGAGTAAATACATATCTGCTCATGAATTTTACTTCATTTGATTATGATGTAATTTGCATTACTATATCCTTCAATTACCGCATGAAACTTGTTATAATGCAAATCATAGTCTTGAGTATGTTTTGAATAATCTAAAATTCTTTTTATCGCCACCCAATTAGTTTGACTGGAATTACTCGTGTACCCATTCAATTTATGAATAGAACATGCTATGTCTGGTCGTATACAACTCATGATATACATCAAACTTCTCAACACTCTTGCATACACTAATTGTGAGTCACTTTCACTTTCAGTTTTTTGAAGAGCAAAGCGCATATCCAATAGTGTTTTGGCACTATTTAAATCCAAATAAGTGAAATTTTCAAATACCTTTTCAATGTAATTAGACTGTGAAAATGTTAATCAATGTGGAGTTTTATGAATCTTATCCCTAAGATCACATCATAAACTCTAAGGTCTTTCATATTAAAATTGCTCTCAAGCATTCGTTTCATAGTATTTATTCAGAAATATCTCGATTGATGATCAACAAGTCATCCACAAACAAACAAGCAATGACTTTGTGATATGGAGTGTCTTTAATGTAAATACATTTATCACACTCGTTTATCTTAAATTCATTTGCCAAGTTGATTTAATCACATTTCATATGCCACTATTTGGGTGCTTGCTTTAGTCCATATAATGACTTTAAAAGTCTGTTCTTTCCTTATCAGGAACCACAAAATCTTAGGGTTGTTCCATGTAAATTTCTTGCTCCAATTCTCCATTTTAAAAAATATATTTTGACATTTATTTGATGGATTTCATCGTAGCTAATGCACCCAATGTTATCCTTGTTACTGACGAGTATGTGTCAAAATAATAAAGGCCTTCTTTTAGTCTAAAACATTTCATAACAAGTGTTGCCTTGTATTTATCAATAGTACCATCAACGTTTATTTTTATTTTGAAGATCTATTAAACCTTAAGTTTTATTTTTCGGAGAAAGATCAACCAACTCACAAGTATGGTTACTCAATATTAAATTAACCTCACTATTGACTGCCTCTTTCCAAAAGGATGGGTCTGCGGGAGACATCACTTTTTTAAATGTTTGAGGATTATTTTCAAGAAGAAATATTACAAAATCTTATCCAAAGAAAGTCAACATTCTTTGTTGCTTAATATACCTTGCATTTCCTTCATTAAATACATTTTCCTTTGCTTCATCCATAGATCATTTAAATTTTTCACTAGACAACTCATGTCTACTCTTATACGAATAAATGTATTCAAGAACTCAACATTATCTAATTCAATTATTATATTATCATGCATATCTGGATGTTTGGATTTACGAACCAAAAATCGATTTACTTTACTACTTGTAGCATATCCGATTAAAACACAGTCTATAGTCTTAGGACCTATTTTTACCCTTTTGGGTATTGGAACTTGGACTTTAGCTAGACATTTTCACACTTTGAAATATTTCAAGTTGTGTTTTCTTTCTTTCTATTTCTCATATGAAATAGATTGTTACTTATTATGGGGCATTCGATTGAGTATTCAATTAACTATAAGGATAGCTTCACCCCCATAAATTTTGCGGTAAACCTAAACTTATAAGTAAAGCATTAATAATTTTCTTCAATGCTTGGTTTTTTCTTTCCGCAATTTCATTCAATTGAGGTGAATATGGCATAATAGTTTGATAGACAATTTCATTTTTATAATATATCTCTGGAAAAGAAGATTCATACTCTCTATCCCTATCACTTCTTATCATCATAATCTTTTTATGCAACTAATTTCAACTTTAGTTTTATATTACTTAAATTCTTCTATTGCTTCCTCTTTACTATTTAGCAAATAAATATAACATTATCTAGTTCAATCATTAATAAAAGTTATGAAATATACTTTTCACCACAAAATGATGTTGATTTCATATCACAAATACCTGCGTGAATTAAGTCTAAGGAATTGAAATTTCTTTCAACAGACTTATATGAATTCTTAACATACTTTGATTCAACAAATGTTTTACACTTAAATTTATTCCACTCAAAGTTAGGCAAAACTTTCAAACTAATCAGTTTTCGCAAGGACTTGTAATTGACATGTCCTAAATAATTATGCCATGAGTCATTTGACTCAAGCAACTAAGAAGAAACCTCATCTTTCTTTATTTCAACAAACATTACATCAAGTTTGAAAAAATTCTCATTAAGGTATCCCTTTTTCTACATACATTTCAGTCTTGCTTGTTACAGCTTTCTCCAAAATAGACAATATTTAAACTTGTTCTTAATGATAAGTGTTATTGACACTATGTTCTTCCTAATAGTAGGAACATGAAGAATATTATTGAAAGCAACAACTTGTTGGAAGTCATTTTTAGGAATATTTTTTCACTTTCTTTGACCTTGGATATTTCATTATTTCCCATGAATATCACTTCTTTCGGACCAAAGACATTATAAGTAGCAAAAGCTTCTTAGTCGACAGAAATGTCTAGTGGCTCCTAAATGAAATCACCATTCATGTAGATTCCAACTAGATTGTTTTCAATGATCATAACACATAGATTTTCACTCTTTCCAATTGTATCCAACATATTTATTTACTCTCTTTTCTTGTTCTTCTTCAGAACTTGATAATTTAGAACTTTGTAGCCAACTTCACTACAATTGTGGCACTTTCCTTGAATTCTTTTTTATTCTGCTCTTTCTTTTATCCAGAAAATTTCTATCTCTTTTTATTATGTATAGAATCATCTTTAACAATATTTGCAATTATCATTGATGATTTCTCACTCAATTCACTATCCTCTTCTATCTTGGGATGAATCACAAGATCTTTCAAACTAGACAATTGATTTTCAAATATTACTTTTTTTGAAACATGGGAATCTCTACTTGTGAACATTTGCATTTCATGTTTGGTCAACTAAAAGCACGTCATTTTTTGCCATTTTTTGAAGTTCACACCATGAATTTTTCTGATTTATATACTGATGTCATTGCTAAAGAAACATCTAAACGGTTTAATGACGCAACAATGTTTGCCATTCGGACAACACCATTCACAATCAAATTAATTTATTGTTTAGTTCCATTCGCATTTTTCTGTCACGCTTTGACAATCAATTTAGTATTTTAGAATATTAACAATAAAGACTTAATGTTTAAACAACTTGTTTCTAGTTAACAATGAAGGTTTTATGTCTTCAAATCGTCAATCGTTGACTCATGATGAAGTTTTTATATCTTCAAATCACTATCTAGTTCAAACAACATAAAAATTCATATGTTTTAAACACTAGAAATCAATATAGAAAACTTAATGAATCGGTGAATTGTGTATATTCTTCAAATCGAATTTTCAATCCAATTTCTCAATGACATTCTTATATTCTTTTAACCGAGGGAGTAAAACTAAAAAGATTTTAGTCTCCACATACTCAGACCAAATGCAGAGTAATCAAGTACTTGATTTATATATGGTGATACATTTTTTTTTTATCAAACAAGCACAAAAAATATATAATTTTTTAAAAATTCTCTTACGATTGTTGTTTTTCGAGTTTAGTAAATCTATATTTTACAACAAGAACTTCAGATACATGTTCAAACTAAAGTATGAACAATCAAATAATTTTGTAATTCTACAACTTTGAACTTTTTAAATAGTTCAATCCAACTTATGAATAACCAAAAATGAAGTTTAAACTATTTTCTGGAAAATAGCAAAGTCAAACATTTAGAAAGAGATGAAGATTGGAAGATTCAAGTTCACCGAATTCATGGTGTGTCCTTAAGAAAATTATTCCTTCAAGTACCCTAGGTCATGGAATATATCCTTTTAGGATAAAATGAATCACTTTGATAGAATAGAGATACCTTAAACTTCGTTAAACTACGAATGCACTTTACAGTAGCAAATCACACAAGAGTTTTTGAAGAAAGAAGAGTATTTTTACTTTAAAATTTCATGTATGTACCAGAGGAAAAAATCAGATATTTATAGTCATTAAGGTGTTGCTTCATGAAAAGCAGCAATGGTTCAGAAAGGTGCACCTCTTTAGAAAAGATACAACTCTTTTGATAAATCACAACCCATTAGAATGGTCATAACCATTCAAAGTGAAAAATTGTTTATTCAAATTGTGTCCTTTCTCTTGGTGTCTTTAAAAAAAATACCTATTTATTTTTCATTCACACCTCTTAAAAATCTAACAAAACAATACACTACTCCTCAAATTAGCAAAGAACTTGCTTTGGCAAAGGAAAAAGGTTCTTGTAACAAAGGACATTGTGTGTCCTAATTTTTCAGGCATTTTCAGGTAGAGAAGAGCATCGATTTGATTCGGACACTCCTAATTATCAAATTACACATATGAGATTGACAAATATACCACTATAGGAACAAGTTACATATTTTTTATCCTATCCCCATCTTAAAGCCGATGATGGTCACATTGACCACACGACATTTGAAATTCCTGCTTAGTCTATAGGGATAAATTCCTGCTTAGTCTATAGGGATATTTGATTACATGATATAATGATTCTAGCTAGCAACTGATTCTCACAGTAAATGATCAAGATATGAATAATATTGGGGCCTCTATTATCCCAACACATAATAGCAACAAGGTTGAAACAAAGAGTAACAAAGAAAATGGTCAAATGTAAAGAGTTAAGCAAACATGATAGAAGAGTATGGGTGTCAAACGGGCTGGGCAGGGCCAACCCAGAACCAGCCCTTCTATTTTAATCGGGTTGAGGGCCAGTTAAGGGCCGGTTTTGGCGCTAGACGGGCCAGGCCGGGCCGGGCCAAATAGTAAAAAAATTAAAACCCATCCTAACCCGGCCCACTTAACCCAACCCGGTCAAACCCACCAAAACCCGATCAAACCCGATCAAAAATATATAATAAAAAAAAAACTTTCTTTCAATATACATTACATAAACCCACCTAGAAACATTATAAATACGTTAAATAATATATATATATATA
>NW_025884031.1:19583-38041 GCF_002878395.1 Capsicum annuum
TATATATATAGTATATACTACATTAGAATTTAAAAAATATATACACATATACACAATTAGTCAATTACTCATATATCCGCACCATTCAATGTATATATACTACTACTTATAAAATATACTACAGTATATATACATTACAATATATATAGATATACTTATATACTAATTCATAAAACATATACAAATGTATACATTAAATATACAATATATATACACGTGTATATCAACCATACAATGTATATATACAACTACTTATAAAATATACTACAATATATATACGTTACAATATATATAGATATAGTTATATACTAATTTATAAAACATATACACATGTATACGTTAAATTTACACTTCTATAGAAGATATATACATGTGTATACGTACTATTCAATGTATATATACTACTACTTATAAAATATATTACAATATATATACATTACAATATATATAGATATACTTATATACTAATTTATAAAACATATACACATGTATACATTAAATATACACTTCTATAGAAGATATATACACGTGTATACGTACCATTCAATGTATATATACTACTACTTATAAAATATACTACAATATATATACATTAAAATTTATATAGATGTACTTATATACTAATTTATAAAACATATACACATGTATACATTAAATATACACTTCTATAGAAGATATATACACGTGTATACGCACCATTCAATGTATATATACTACTACTTATAAAATATACTACATTATATATACATTAGAATATATATAGATATACTTATATACTAATTTATAAAACATAAGCACATGTATACATTAAATATATGCTTCTATAGAAGATATATGCACAAATATACAAAACATATGCTACTTAATATAATAAATTAATAATATTTGGTAGTAAATTAATAATATATTAGAAGTAAGTTTTTAATTTAAAGTAGAAAACTAGAAATTCAATTTAAAATTTTAAATCATTAAATGAAAAATATAAAAAGCAAGGACTAAGGAGTGAATGAATTTGGGGAATTTTATTGATTGCAAAATGATCCAAAATTTATAATTTACATGAATGAAAAATCTACAAATTATGCATTATTTTTTTCAACTCATTCATGTTAATATTAACGGGAACTTGCATAGGATAGTCAAAGTCAACGGGGGAAAAACCATGCATTGGACTTGATTCTGCTGAGTTCTACCATGAAGTCATAATTTCTTCAAGTTTCAGCTTGTCGCTCGGCTCCGGTTCCATTCCTTGGTTTCTTCTTTCCGCTCTAATACAATCTCTGAGGCAAACTAGAACATTCATTGCATTGCTTCCCAATGAGTGTCGGTTGTTTCCAAGCTGCTGTCATCCCTGACTAAAGGCGCTCTCTGATGCAACGGTTGACATTGAAACATTCAAGATATCTCTAGCTAATCTTGAAAGCACAGGATATTGTGTTTCATTACTCCTCCACCAATCCAACGTGTTGATCCGTCGTCTGCGATCCTCTGGTCCCGTCCGAAGATAATATTTCAGCTCTTCCCAATAAGTTGATGTGTAAGTTCTCTCATCAACACTGTTCCAACAATTTAAATCATAAAACGAATCAGAAAAATCACTATGTGCTGGCCTTTTAGAAGATGATGGCTCCTCGAAAGGATGGGGAGCGACAGTTGGAGTGATATTTGTAGGTACGGCTAAATCAAATAAATCAGCATGGTGATTATATAATTTTTCTATGTAATCCTTTGCATCAGCCGTAGCCGTCCACAAATCAGGTTGTACTTGTTCAGAATCATGGTTAGTATTTATTTCTAAGTTAGTATAAATAAGAGTACTAAAGTGGCACATATTATTATATTTCATGCATGGATTTAGCATAGCACCAACCAAGTAAATAGGGGGAATCGGAAAAAAATATTTTTTAAATTTCGTAAACATGGCGCCAACAGCTTCTTTATTTTTATATTCTTTGAGCAAACCAGAAATATCGGCTATATATGCCAAAATATTACAAACAGTAGGATAATAAGCACCGAAATATCCAACCGTAGCTACATAAAATTTTTCTAAAAACTTAACAAGATCATTAATTACAACCTAATTAGAATTATGTAGCATGCAATCAGCAGAATCACCAAATGAACCACAATGTTGGTTAAAAGCTAGTATAATAGGAATTCGGTATTTATAACAATTTTTTAAAAATTCATACATAGAATTCCATCTAGTATCAATTTCCTCAGGCATAAAAATACGTGTAAGTCCATTTTCTTGACATTTAACTTTAAATTCTCTAATTCTCGATCTACGATTATTTTCTTGAATAAAACCAACGGCAAGACGTATTTTTTCAATATAAAGCTTAAAAAACTCAAAACCATCTTTTACAATTAAATTATATATATGACATGCACACTTAATATGAAAAATTTCAAGCAAAGGCGGAGATAGCGTAGATTTTTTTTTTATAGAAGTCTTGTTGTTAGAAGCATTATCAAAAGCAATACATAAAATTTTATTTTCGATACCATAATTCCGGCAATTTTATCAATAGAATCAATAATAAATTGTTCAGTATGTTTACGATCTTCATCATATAAAAAAGCAAGAATACGTTTTTGCATCACGAAATTACTATCCATCCAATGATAAGTAACGGTTAAATAATTATTTTTATTTACAGCACGACCAAGATCAGAAGTTAGGGACAATCTACATTGAATATTTTTTAACAATGTTGATAAATAAAAATAATATTGTGAATGGATACTAAAAATATCAGACCGACAAGTAGTTCTAGGAATACCGTTAAACATAGGATTATAAATTGCTTGTATATAACGAATAAAGGCATCAGAAGAAGGAAAACTAAAAGGCAAACAACCCACAACTACCATTTTAGCTATTTCTTCCCGGTCCCTCAATTTATTATACTTCTTCGCTACGTGACCAGGTGCTAGGTCCATTCTAGTTTGCGTTGGCCCACCAACATCCGCACCACCTTGTGCAATATTTAAATCTCTTTTGTGATCTTCATCTATATGTCTCATTAACGTACCCGTACTCCCTTGTTTGCCTCCACTTCTATGCTTATATATTTGTTGACAAATATTGCATTGCCCCTCAATATCTGATATACGTTCAAAAAATTGTCATGCAACACTAGTTCTTTTACGAGGTCTTGGGGCACTGGGAGGACGAAGAAGGAGATTAATCGATTCAAATCTAACATTAGCATCTCCTACTGCGGGTGTCTCAGCAATATTTTTATTATTTTTGTCTAAATTAACCGCATCTACTTCATTTTCTTCTTCTATATCGTAATTTTCTTGAGCTTCTACATAATCCATATTGTGAGCACCTACACCTATTTCTTCCTCAAAAGGTGTACCAAGCGGTACTAGAGGCGAAGGTACACGGGTATATCTACTACTTGAACTACCTCTACCGCTAGTAATTCATTTTTTACTACCACTACCGCTTCCGGGACAAAAAATTTCAACACCTTTATTAGCGAGGTTTCTTAATTTATCCATAATATAAATTAAATTAAACTAAAAATATTCAAAATACACAAATATAATAAAATTAAATATTAAATAATTAATACAATAAATAAAAATTAAACGTAAGAGATGGAACAACAATACCAAATTTTGGAAGTATCCGAAGGTTGTGACTTTAGAAACTTTCGCTCTTACTTTGTAAACGAAAAATTAAAAAATTAAAGTGAACACTTTAAGAAATTAAATATATTGAATATTTGAGAATTGAGATTTGAGAGGGAATGAGATTTGAAAGAGTGAAAAATTGTGTGAAAAATGATTTAAAGTTGTAGGGTATTTATAGAATTTTTTTGGAATTAAAAAATATTTTTTAAAGTTAATTTTTTTTAATAAATGGGCCCAAACTAGCCGTTTGGACCCAAAAACGGCTATATAGCCGTTGGGCCAACGGCTAGTTGGCCCAAAATCTCAATTTTTTTTTTTTAAAAAAAAAGGTATCTGGGTCGGGCCGGGCTGGTTAACCGGCAGACCTGGACCGGGCTTGGTCCGGGCCGAGTAAGCCGGGTCCATTTTAAAAAAATAACCAACCCGGAACCCAGAACCCTAAAGCCCTAGGGCTTACCAGGCCGGGTTAGTTACAAGCCGGCCCGACCCACTTGACACCCTTATAGAGGAGTAGGGGCAGGTATCACCCTCTTCAAGTGTAACAAATTGCCGGCCCGGCCCGGCCAACTTGACACTCTATGGCCCGACCCACTTGACACCCTTATAGAGGAGTAGGGGTAGGTATCACCCTCTTCAAGTGTAACAAATTGAGTCTAGTATATATTTGTGTCAAATTATGCTATGATTCTTTCATCTTTAGTCACATAGCATTTTCTAGATAAAAAGAGTGTACTTTTAAACGCTATGAAAAATCTTATTAAAATGAAGCTTATTGAAATAGTAGTCAAGAGGTATGAGCTTGGAGGTTTAATGAAAGACTCTTTGAAAGTTGTTAATGGTAATTTGGAAATTTAATGAAGAATTTGAGAATGATGTATTGGAAGAATACTTTATTAAAGCGGCTAGCAGTAGTGATCTTTCAACTAAGCATCTATGGAATCAAGATAAAGAAAATTCATAGAAGAAAACATAGTTGGAATAGTAAAGTGGCTAAGAAGATTATTCTAAGACAACTATCAATGAGCGTGACAAAATAGAAGGAGACAAAATTCAACTACAATAATAAGTTTGTTCAATAGATCTAAGAAGAATTAATGAAGTATCAATAAACTTTGGGGTGTTTGAGGAAGAAGACAAGATGAAGAATCAAATACTTATTGGGCTACATCTCCTTGAATAATTTTAGAATTCCAAATAAATAAGATTCTAACTCTACATTCTTGCATATTTTAAATTTTATCTTTAGTATTATCATTTGTTATGATCATAGAATAGTTGATTCTTTCTTCACTTTTTACATGCATGGTGATAGGTAAAAGGTTTTTTTAAGTCTCAATAAGATTAGTAAGGTAAGAGATACCCTTTGTTTATATATATTGTTTTTGAATTTCATTTTTATTATACTAGTTTAGTGTATGTGTGTTCACGAGAATTTTAACTTATCATCACCAAGACATTATTCTTAATATAACACACAATAAAATTTTGAATTACATTGTTTAGGAATTAATTCTAACTAATCAAACCGAAGCCATCAGATACAAAATATTGATAATATAGAATGAGATAGCATTATTAAATAGGGATTAGAAGTAAAAAGATACTTCAGCTCTAAGAAGATATCAATATTAGTACCCCGCATTAAGGAAATATTCTAAAAAGAAACTACGAGAGTGAAGAAAACATGTCAATTAGTAAGGAAAGCATCAGATAACATTTAGAGAAATAATGCACGAAATAATGTGGTAACTGAAACACAATATATAATAAACGATAATAGATATCAAAAAAATATACGTGTATGAGGCTAATACTACGATAGACACATTACTCTCAGACTCCCACCAAACCTAAACCTACCGAAAAGCAAGACAAAGCATAACATAAATAAAAAAAAAAAACTTAACTTTCTATCCTAATTTGTGGCTTCCATGCCGTTCTATCTAATACATTTGTATAGAAAAGAATCACAAAATTTTGAAAATTAATATATTGTGGACATGCAACAATATTAGAACTAAATTGCACATAAAAAACTATAACATTATGAAAAACATGATTCATAAATAAAAAAAATTAACTTTATACCCTAATATGTCACCTCCTATCTATTGAACCTATGTAAAAAAATGACAAATTTCCGAGACAAATATAATATGGGCATGCAACAATATTATAAATAAATTATACATAAAAGTTATGCCATCACAAAAAATATGATTCAAAGTTTTTATCTTCTACAATTTTCGCGACCTCCATACCATTTATCTAATTCACAAAAAGAAGTACAAACTTCTTAAAACAAATATACTATGAGCATGCAATAACGTAATATTACAACTAAATTGCACATAAAATCTATAATAGTACAGAAAAAAGATCATAAAGCAAAAAAAGTTTTAACCTAACCTTCTACCTTGCTTCCGACCTCCATACCCTTATATCTAATACACCTGTATAAAAAACAATCACAAATTTCTTAAAATACATAGACTATGGGCATGCAACAACATTACAACTAAAATGCACCTAAAGCTACACATTACCAAAAATAAATTATAAAGTCAAAATAATTTAACCTTTTATCCTAATCTGTAACCTCTATACACACCTTTCGACAAATTAAAAAATTCACATTCTTCGTACCTATTCTTCTAATATGAACTGGTGCCGTCACCATGTTTATTTTGGATGAATATTTGCCACCAATTTGAGTTTTTCACACATTTGTGTGAATTTGTTATGAAGAATTTACTATATGGTCCTTTCTATAAGCACAAAAAGAAGACGTAAAAAAAAATCTTAATTTAATTTAAAGTTGATTCCCGAGTCCAATGTGATTCGTCAAAAGGAAAACGCTAAATGGAACCCAAATTTGCTTTAAAGAGAAAAACATATTTGATAAAAGTTTTCAAATTATTTATCCCTACAGAAATATATGTTCCCCGTACATTTTTTTCCTTCAAGCATGATAAGTTTCATGAGTAAATTACTATCCTTTTAGATGGAGTATAATTAAGTTGAGTTCTATTTATACTCTAAATAAAAATTCTTGTTTATATAAGGAAAAAATCTGACTGATTTAGATGTATTAAATGTTATGATTTCTTATCTACATTAAAGAAATACTTTAATTAATATCAATCTCAAAATATTAGATGATAAGTAAATAATTATTTAAGAAAACAATTAAAAGAAGATTTTGTCTATTGCATGATTTTTTAATGAAATTATCTTCTATTGAAGGGTAGAAAATTTAAAAAACATTTTTAAGATCCTTCACACTTTTAATATATAGTATAAATATAGATAAAACAAAAACTAGCACTATGCACTTCGCCCAGTGAATTGTTTTTTAAAAAAATAATAATAGATTCAATATTTTAAAAAATGACTATAGTTAATAATAAAAGTAAACTAGAAATTAATTGATGAAATTATCTCCTAACTCTTTGAATTTGAACATGTAAAGTATATCTATTTTTAATATAGTGAATAAGAAAAATAAATGGAGGAAGTAGTTATATTAAGCAGTCAATGCAAGAAAAGTATGAATTACATGGGTATTTTTCAGGAGAATATATATGAAAATTCGCAGGTAACTCGGTTTTTCCGTGAATTTTCCTACCAACAAAATTCAATGGTAAAACCTTCATGAATAATTATTACTTGTAAATTTTAAAATCTCTCCAAATAACTTACGTGGAAATTTGAATTCCCGCATGTAAATAACTTGCAGATTTTCTTGCAAAAATTACTAAAAATGCCCCAAACAATGATGGAAAAAATTGATGAAAAAAGGAATTTTCTTACAAATGTTTCACAGGTAAAGCCGCATGAAATAACATTAATCATTTTAATTTAATTTAATTTCTCCATATTTACTATTTTTCTGTTACATTTCCTGATATACTGATCATTTTTAATTGTTTTTGTTTCAGTATTATCTCCTTATTAATCACAATTGTATACAATTATTTAACAAAAAATTGCAACATGCTAGACAATGACCATTTTCATTTACATACGTATTCATACAGAAACTATGAACAGGTTGATGAGGTTGCGATGAGTAGGTCTGCCGTGCAAGACTCTGGCTGTACACTCTACATAGCAAATGCAGAGAAGAAGATATCATCGTCATTTACACCAAAACACACAAACTTTGTTATTGCGGTTGATTATAGGAGGTTAGTATTGACTACCAAAAATCTAGCTATACATGCCACACCATATGATAGAGCTTGACCGTGTTCAAGTTTGGATTTGGCGTACCTATGGAAAAAATTAGGTGAAATGAAAATTAGAGAGAGTGGTTGAATTGTTCAAATTTCACAACAGATGTGGTGAGATATGGCTTAACAAATTGTATTAAGTATATATATAATAAAAGGAAACATGATCATCCATTTCTAGGTGGCATCTCAGATTCCACATTTCTCGGAATAGCTTGATATTTTTGTACATTTTTTTAATAACCATATGTACATATTGTAGCTCCATGAAAAAATGCACTGGAACAGCAAGACCATTAATCACTCGCCAAATTTGATCAGATTGACTAAATAATTTTCATGTGTCATTCTTTATAAAAAAAAACACCCTAAGCAACTCTCAAAACTTAGTTTAGTAGTAGTAAAGTACATTAACAAACAAAATCTTGAAAGAATAGTCACCTTTAATGTTTCTTCGTAGGAGTGGATGAGTTCAATTTTTGCTTCTTACTTGCTTCTCTAAGAATCACCGATGACGCTAATGTTCCAAAAAGAGGGTTCCTTCTTCAACAAAGGATGCGGTGACTAATGGAGTGAAATTTTGGCCTCAAAATCTGAAGAGCGGCTTTTATAACTGAAGCGTAAACAGTTTATGAACGAACTGGCGATTGATACAGACAACAGGCAATGGCTCTTGCCGAAAGAAAATGATAAAAGACTGCAGACTGAGTAGGAGTCCACATAATTTCGCATAGCACTACGTATATGTGTACCTTGATATCAACAACTTCGTATATTTAGTCGGCTGTCATGGACAATATTTTTTCACCCAAAATTTTTGACACTTGCTATTAGTGTACTGTTGTCGTCTGTAATATCAAGGTCAAAGTGGAACCTGTGATGAAAATAAAAGCACAACCAATAGATAATGGTCCTTGATCTTTCTTACTTTAATACGAAGAGAATTATTTACACCGGATATGTGCAAAAAACAACAGCAAATCATAAATGTTATAAGGATAAATATATACATGGTAGTGTTGGGGCAAGTAAGTTTGATTGGTTAAGAGGATCTGTGGACAGACTTTAAATAATGCAATAACAGCTAGTGTTACCTGGGGACTAACATCGGGGCTAGTTTAGGCAAGCAATTAAAATTGCTGAAAATGATCGGGAAGTGATATTTTGCCTTCAATGGGAAAAGTATGGATCTATAGCAGAAATACACGCTAAGGGATCGTCTGGTTGGAAAATAAGTTATCGCGAGATTAACTATCTCGGGATTAGTTGTTCCACCGTCAAGAAGGGATAAAAATAACACTACAATTCCGGGATGAGTTACTCCATGTATTTTGTCCCAACCAAACATGAGCTCATCTTTAAATTAATTTCGAAATTAGTTATCCCTTATTCCTCCTACCAAACGACCCCTAACATTAGGAAATTCTATGAAGACTTCAGTAACTCTAAACTTTCAGTAATTCTAGTTTTTGTGCATGTTCATTGTTGAAGTTCCCATGTGTTTACATTTGATGCGTGATCTTTCCTGCAATGAATGTTATGAGTATTTCCTTTTGATCAATCTTTAAATTCAGTTACCTGTTCACTATTGCAGGATTAGATTTTAACTTTCGTTGTTTTGTGAAGCTAGCAAATCTGTATTTTCACACTTGCTTTTGTCAAAGTTCTTTTTTAAATTTCCTCTTGGATTGCTCAAGAAAATAGAGAAATAAAGGAGCATGCTTATAAATCTAGATGATGTCTCTCGTTTAGCTAGAAAGTAGGATAACTCAAATAGTAAATGAATCAGAGAAAGAAAATTGGTAGAAGCCACTCATTTTTATTTGATTGGGATAAATAGCAAGAGAAATCGGCAAAAAGATTCAAATAACCTAAGCTCGTACAAACCTCCAAAAAGTTGTGGTACATGTCATGTAATGAACTAACCATAGATGACAACGAAGCTATCGCGGAGATATATACAACTACATCTTCAATAGGTGTAATATTAATCGATGAAGGTGATGCCAATGAGCTTCTTGAAGTGTAAGAGGCAGAGCATTTGTTCATTGTCCTTTGCCCTGAAAAATGTTGGATCAAATGACGTTAAATTTGATTTTCAATACAAGTAGTAGTACCTACACAGTAGAGCATCATGATTGAGTGGAAGTACCTACACAGTAGTACCTGAAAAATGTGGCTTCTACTACCCCCTTTTTATTTTGGAAGTCCTCATATTTGTAGCTTCATCACTAACAAATGCATAGTAATTTATAACTTTGTCTTAGGCGATAGTGAGTTTCTAAACATCTTGAGTATCCATACCTTAGGTTGAGGTGTGGCTGTCATGTTTTTTTCCCCATGCGCCAAAAAAAGTTTACCTTGAATGCACAATAACTAAAGTAGGAACTCTTTCCTGGTTGAGGACCTTTCAGTAATCGCTACGGCGTCATCAGTATACAGAAGAGAAATAGGATAAAGACAAACTGAAATAGATAGAGAGCAAGCAAATTTGCAGAATAAATTTATAATATCCTATCCTCCGGATTGCATCAAAAAGTAACAAAATTTAAGTACTATCATTCAAGTTTGCGATAAAAATTTTCAGTGAAAACGAAGAAATAAAGTACACCAAAAAATCTGAAGCCATAACGGCACAAAGAAACAAAGTTTACCTATGAAACTATTAGACCTAAAAGCAAAGATACCACCAAATAGAACACACAACTACGAAGCCTGTAATAGTACGGATAAAAAATTGAAGAGAAATCATTTACTTAGAAGTAGGAAACGTCACTGTTCAGATAATAAACACATCAAATTGCAGTAAGAAAAAACTATGAATGAAATCGGAGGCAGACATAATATCAAATAGATAAGTGAACTCCAAATTAAATCATGAAATAGCAAAATAGAGTAATTATTGTAGAAAACTCAAACAAATGATCAATTTTACAGCTTCATAGAGGACATTGCTTTACCAAAACTTTGAGATTGAGATGTGAAAATGAGCTGGAAAAACACACAGAGATATTCTGGTGTGCACACGTTGAGTCTGGGATGAACGTCTAAAAGACATGTAAAGCACAATACAGCTGAACACTATGATAAGTCTATAATATCCTCAATTTCCTACTTGAAATGACCAAATTAACCCTGTGGCAGCAAGCTGATAGGACAATCTCCTCCAGACTGCTTTAAGCCTCTATATATTAGTAATATGTACCAGTACTATTCTAAAAGAGAGAATCCATTTAATTGAAAGTTAAAAGATTTAATTATCCTAAAAATGTCGAATGACTTTTTGTTCTTCAAGAAAAATGTTTATAACAACATTTTTGTACAAAGATGAACTACACATTCTAATAAATCAAATATATATATATATATATATATATATGATTAAAATAATCATATTAACAACTACTCTATCTATCTATCTTTACTTGTCCATTTTTTATTCGCACAAGGATTACGAAGCAGTGAATGATAGAAGTAATTTTACCACAATGGGTTCGAGAGAGAAGGTCTCGCTTCTCTCTAACTCCCCTTTCCCTAGTTCTCCTCCTCCTTTGGACTAATAGGAATAATCAAAATGCGTAGCTCTTGCTCTTCTCCCGTATCAAACGACCTCAATAATGATGTCCCAATGTTGAATAGTAAACCTTTCTATAAAGACGCAACTTCAAATAAACTTTCTACCACTAAAATTCTGTCGGAATTCCCTCTTTTTGAGGAAGATGAGGATAATCTGGATAAGGATCTAATTTTTTTATCAATTGAGAAAAAAGCATCTTTATGACCCTTGGAAATATTTAGTCATCATTAAACCCTTTCGAAAGAAATTCACCCACCAATATCTCAAAACAAAATTGGAAGCCAATTGAACCCCTTTGGCTAATCGATCTAGGTTCAGATTTCTTCAATGTAAAATTTGAAAACCCAAAGAGTCAAAAAGGCACTACAAGAAGGACCATAGTTCATAGTCGGTAGCTTTCTATCAGTAAGAAAAGGGGAGTCTAACTTTATCCCAAGTGCAACACGGATTGACTCCACAGTGATCTGGATTCGATTATCCCAACTCCTTATTGAATTATATGATTAACTTATTCTCCAAAGGTGGGAAGGAAAATAAGAAAACTTTTAAAGATTGACGTCTGTGCATACGCAACTTTAAAGGGTATATATGCTTGAATTTGTATCCAAATTAGTTTAGGCATCCTAGTCATGACCTCAGTCACCATTGACGGCCATAAACAAAACATTCACTATGAAGGAGAGGGCTTAGTCTGTAAATCATGCTACCAACTAGGTTATACAACCTCGAATTGCCAAACCAAAGTTGAATCCATGGAATCAAACAAGTCCACATTAAGTCCAGCGAAGAAGGTAGAGAATGAATGACAAACCATCTTCTTTTCTAGGGAAAAAAGACCTAGATGACCATAGGACAATACTGGGTATCTACACCATTGGCCTTCATAAGTAAAACTTAGGATACGACGCCATGTAAATCCCCTAGCCCTTTCACTTAGGACTCTACGCCAGTCAGCACAACCAACAATAGCGACAGGATTGGGATCCTAGGGTATACCTACAACAATGGGCCTTTGTGGGGCAAAAATTAGTTTGGGCCTCTTGCAGCCCAATGAGAAACTGATCTTCCCATCAAAATCCTTAATAGGTCAGTCCCAGTTCTCCCATAACTTCTAAATAATAAGCCCCCTATAGGGACCAGCAAACCCCAAGTCCCGCTCAACAAATTCCAATGGTTTCCAAGCCCAACTCCTCATTGGATCTGGGTAGGCCCCTAACCGGAGAGCCCATTTTTTTATTTGTCCCCTTATTTTGAATAGGTCTATTTCCCCTACTATTGTGGGAAAACAAAAAGAATAAAATCCCTCATGGGATCTATCCTCGTTAATTTATCTTAGGCTACCAAAAGCCTAGAGCTAAAAGTACTCGCACACCGGCCGAAACTCTTCCACTTCTCAGGATGATTTGATGGATATTGTCCCTCATACAGACATAATATTGAATGCTAATGTCCATTCCAAAATGGAAACTCTCCATCTTATCCCTTTAGATATGACCTCTGATATATAAATAGATGTCATGCAAATAATTTTATACCAAATTAATAGAACTCCTCCGAACTCCAAAAAGATCACCATATTCATGAAAGCTTTTTCTCTAGACCACCTTCCAGCTTCTTGGTTGGAGGTTTTTCTCTTTAATCAAACTGTCCCACTCTACCTATAATGGGAGAGAAGACAAGTAACCTTGTACATTCAAGACCTAATATACTTAGCCCAACTAGCAATAGAATACCTACATAAAAGGATACTAAGCTTTGGTCAGAATGTATTAATAGAGACCCTATTCAATATGATCCTCCCGTCCTTCTTGGAGACCTAACACCAGTTAGCCTGTCAGAACTAATGAATGAAGTAACCTTGAGCTTACCATCTTCCCTCCTCTAAATCCCCTTCTTATAACCCAGTGTCCAACTTTTGTAAATCCTTCTGGAGAAAACTAAGCCAACCCATTCCTGTCACCAACCCCATCTCCCACCCCTTTATCTCTATCTCAGGAGATACTAGACAAGCAAAATACCTTAGAGTATCTAATCAAGAGCAAAAGGGAGAAGTAAGGGTTACTAGCACAACTGAGAATCCCCAAAATAAATGCTCTTACTTTGTAAAGGCTGTAAATTTAGAGTTCATGGAAGTCATTCACGAGATGGTTATTGTACTCTTACCCTAAGAACTATTCAAGATAGAAGTAAAACTAAATATCCCAAACCTTACAATAAGGGAATACATCATAGTTAAGTTAACCCCCTATCAATAAAGAGGAAGGCTCGAGAGGTGGCAGGACCCTCCTACCCTTTAAAAAAGGGGAAAGCTGTGATAAGAGACCCTCCCAGCACTCCCAAACCAATGATGATAAAATTCTTAATATGGAATTCTAGGGGAGGAAATAGTGTACAATTTAGGAGACATTGTAAGTCCATGCTTAACATCTACCAACCCTCTATTCTGGCTTTTCTAAAAATTGGGATGACAAACCAGAAAAATCTTACCAATGAACTTGGTTACCACTGTCATATTCAATCTAATTCCACTAATAGCTCTAATGGCATTTTCATCATATGGAAGAAGGACAACATCACCATAAACAGTCTCTCCATCTCCCCTCAGGCTAGTCATGTCACTGTCAAGGTTTATTCTTCTCCTTTTCATTGGGTTAAAAGTATTATTTATGCTAGCACTGACTTTAATATCAGGAGATATTTTTTGGATCATCTTATGTCTATGTTTGATACCATTAACTCATTTAGTTATGACAGTTGTTTGGTTGGGGTGACTTCAATGAAATCTTGAAAGAGACTAAAAAATTTAAGGGAAATAAAATAAACTTAGTAGGTCCTCCCTCTTTTAGGATTTCATTAACCAATGTAAGTTATTGACCTTGGCTTTAGAGATAGTAAGTACATCTATTCCAACATGAGATATAGGAATAGCCATAGCCTGATCCTAGAAAGACTTGACAGATGTTTTGCCAATGACATTAGATACATTTATTTCCTGAAGCTTCTGTCCTGCACCTCTCTAGAACCCACTCTGACCACTCTCTTATTCTCATCAGTCTTACCAAACCTCCTCATAACTTCTCCAGGTCTTTTAGAGTGGAGTCCATGTGGTGTAACCATAGAGATTTTAGTAATCTTATCAAAAACATCTTCCAAGAGGGAGATGACCTTACTACAACTACCCTTGCCTTTGCAAACTCTTCAAAAATTTAGAATAGGTAGGTTTTTTGAAATATCTTCCAAAAAAGAACATTTATCCAGGTTGGCTGGAATTCAAAAATCTCCTAACTATTCCACTAATTTTTTCCTTCATGACCTAGAGAGGAACTTTTTCGATGACTTGAACATCATCCTGGATTAAGAAAGTAAATTCTAGAAGCTAAAATCCAAGATCAATTAGCTCATGAATGGGGATAGAAACACTAAGTTTTTTCATACTTCCACCCTCAACAGGAGGAGAAGAAATAATATCACATTCTCTAACAGAATGACACTTAGTTAAATGACCAACCTGATATTAAAGAGGCCGTCATAGCTTTCTATACATTTCTTGTCACCTCAGAACATGTAAGTGCTACTTATAGGTGCCAATCCAACCCCTCAATCTCTGGCTCTATCAACTCTTCTAGTCATGCCCTCCTTGACAACATCCCTGGCTTTAAGGAAATCAGGAAAGTTGTGTTCTCTTTTACACCTTCAAAAGTTCCTGGTCTAGATCGGATGCACCTTTTCATGCAACAAAATTATTAGGACACTATGGCCCCCATCCTCCTAGATTTATATACAAACACTTTCTCCATCTACTCTATGGACAAAAAGGCACTCTCTAATTATCTTTGCGTCATTCCAAAGTGCAAAAATTCCACTTATTTAAGGAACTTTAGACCTATTGGGTTGTGTAATATATAGTACAAAATTATTATAAAAATCATAGCCAACAGAACTAAATCCTTTATCCAATCCATAATTAGCCATAACCAGGCCAATTTTCTCTCCAAAAGAAGGGCTTCTGACAACTATCATTATCCAAGAGTACATCAATCACTTCAATAGGATAAGCGGGATGAAAACATACATGATCCTAAAGATTAACCTTGAAAAAAAATCCTTTGATAGGCTGAAATGGTCATTCATTAGACAAGTTTTACATTTATTTAACTTTCCCTTAGCCTATCCAAACTCATCCTCTCTTATATCTCCACATCTTTAATCTATGTTCTGGTGAATGAAAGCATAGCCACTAGTTTCGAGCTTATTAGAGGCATAAGTCAGGAAGACCTTATGTCCCCTTACCTTTTTTTCTTGTGCATGGAGCTTCTCTCTAGAAGAATCAACCATGAAGTGAATATCCTCCAGTAGTATCCTATATCATTAGTAGAAGGGGACCCCATATTTCTCATATGTTCTTTGCAGATGATCTTACCTTTTTTGCTAAAGCTGATAGTACAAACTGTCACACTTTCACCAGAACTCTGGAAAGATTCAGTATACACTCTGGTCAAAGAGTAAATCCAATAAATCTAAAATCCTCTTCTCTAGAGATCGTAGTGCCACCACTCCGTAAGACCTCTCTACAATTTTAGGTTTCAAGGCTTGCAATAACTTTTGGAAATACCTTGGATTCCCAATTTTCCATAATAATCCTACTTCTGGTGATTTCCAGTTTATACTAGACAACATGAACAATAAGCAAACTGATTGGAAAACTAAATTCCTCAACATGGCTGACAAAACTACTCTAGCAAAGGATGTTTTGGAATACGCTCTCCTCTCTAGTAAAGTCCACAGACTCATTGATAGGACTTAAAGAAACTTTATCTGGGGAACCACATTATCCCGAGAACCTTCCTAATCCTTACACCTCTTTCAACACTTTTCAATTATGGCATAATGGTGCTTGAAACCTAGACTTTCTTTCTTTTGAAATCCTCACTACTATCATTCACATTATCAAGAACAACTTTTTCCCAAACCATAAAATTTATGCTGATACCCCACTCTGGCTCTTAAATGGTAATGACATTTTTACCTGTAAAAGAGCCTCCTCCCACATCTCCAGGAACAGGACTGATTTCAACCACTCTTTAAATCCCTGTGGTTGGATATGGAACACCAACATCCCTAATAAGATCAAATTCTTTCTCTAGCTATTTCATCATAAAAGCCTCCCCATCAGACCTACCTTGTCCAATGGGTACATCGACATCAATCCCTCCTATCATATATGCAATCACCCATTAGAAGACTTACATCATTTATTCTTTGAGAGCAACCTCATCAAATCTCTCTGAATAGATCTAATCTAGAAATACAATGGAGACTCTACCATCCACCTCCACAGCTTCTCCCCGGCTAATTGGGAGACCACCTGGAAATCCCCGAGCCAGTCATCTTTTGATAACAAAATTAGTTGGTTACTCTACTCCGATTTTGTCTATGGAATATCTAGAAAACTAGGGATAATAATGTCCTTAACAACCAAAGATGCTACCCATCCGTAAAAAATACCTACTATGAGGCAATTGAGTTCTTCCACCTCAATAACCACTCTAATCCTTAGCCTCGCAGCACCTTATCTGTCTGTTGGACCACTCCCAAAAGTAATGCTTACAAATTAAATACTGATGCTCTTGCATTGGTAACCCTATCGAAGGGGGTATTAGGGGTGTGGTGAGGAATTCTACTGGAGTTGGGTTTTGGGTTTCATGCAAACTTTCACCCATACTACCAATAATATTATGGATATAATTATCTCTAAGAATGGGACTCATTCTAGTCCTGAAACATAACTTGTGCTCCATCAAAACAATAATATTTTAACATACTTAATTAGAGATAGAATTTACAAATGATTATCATTTATTAACTTAGAGACATTGTAGCGTTTTAATACTTGTATAAAGATTTATAAGTTAGATATACAATTAAAAAAAGTAGTTTTTCATTTAGTACCATTCTATCAATGAAGGAGATAATTAAACTTCACATCTATAACTTATATAATCCAAGTTTTGTCTACTTAAAAATTGAGCGTTAGGTAATTCAAATAATAAAAAAATAATATTTTTAATAATATAAAATTAACATTAATTACATTTATGATAGTTATTTTTCTATTGGACAAATAGCTAGCCATGTAATTTTATGATTTGTATTAATCAAATTCAAAAAATAAAATAAAATTGCATCATTGATTTTTGTATGAGATAAATATTAACTACATTTTAAGTTTAAAATATTGAAAAAAGTGCATGGAATTTCTATAAGTATACAAACTAACTTAAATATGATAATTTCACTTCTTGTTTTAGATCCTTTCTCTCCAACTCCTTTTGTTTTTGTGTTATTTCAACACCTTATTATATTGGTAATTAATATTGTATAATAATATATATAACGTAAGATAGAAACTAAATATTTTTCTATGGCTATTATCATTTTTTTATATTCTTATAATTTTAATTTTATTAAATATATTTTGAAAAACATATTCCTTGATAAATCTCCATATAAACTCTTAAGTTTCCAAGAAAACAGTAGTCGAAATCTATATATATAAAAAAGCAAAACAAAATTAAGACAACATGCCACGTGTCAAGCTATTAAAATAGCCACGTGGCAATTTTTAAGACAAAGATATAGATATGGTAATAAAAATTTTGAATTAAGAAATTAGAGATATTTAAATTTAAAAATATTAAGTTTTATTAAAAAAAAATTATGACTAAATTAAAAGAGTTCTACATGAACTTAACTATGCATAACTTATCCTTTTCAATATTAAAAAATATATTTAAATATTAAATAATAAGAAGAGGAATAAAAATAATCTATATATATAGTATTAGAATTTTAAAATATATCATCCTTTTAAAAAATTAGAGATATTTAATTTGAAAATATTAAATTTTATAAAAAAAAATTATCATTAACTTGAGAGAGTTCTTGATGAACTCTAACTATTCATAACTTATATCTTTTAATATTATAAAATA
>NW_025884032.1:0-2705 GCF_002878395.1 Capsicum annuum
ACCTTTAAAGACCCTAACCCTTTTCATCATACCAACTCACCATACATAACCATTTTCAAAAAAAGCACCTTTCAATTCCTTTTGCTTAACTATTTTCAATGTACCAACTTACCAAATAAAACCAAATTCAAAATAAAAAAACACCTTTATAATCCCTACGCTTAATTATTTCAACCTACCAACTAACCAGACAAAACTATATTCAAAATAAAAAAACACCTTTAAAGTCCCTACAGTCAACCATTTCCAACCTATCCAGTCACCAAACAGTACCACTTTAAAAAAAATTACCTTTAAAGTCCATTCACTTAACCATTTTCAACCTTCCAAGTCACCAAACATAACCACTTCAAAATCAAGAACTTTTAAAGTACATACAATTTACAAGTTTCAACCTAGCAAGTCACCAAACATAACAACTTTCAAAACAAAAAAGCACCTTTAAAGTCCCTACACTTGACCATTTCTAACCTATCCAGTCACAAAACATAACCACTTTAAAAACAAAAAAACACCTTTAAAGTCCCTACACTTATTTATTTTCAACCTACCAACTCACCAAACATAACCACATCCAAAAAAAAACTCCTTTAAAGTCACTACACTTAACCATTTTCAACCTACCAAATCACCAAATATTACCACTTTAAAAAAAGCACCTTTAAAGTCCATACACTTAACCAATTTAAACCTACCAAGTCGCCGAACATAACTAATTTCAAAACTAAAAATAACCATTAAAGTTCCTACACTTAACCATTTTGAACCTACCAAGTCACCAAATATAAACACTTTTAAAATAAAAAAAATACCTATAAAGTCCGTACACTTAACCATTTTCAACCTACCAAGTCACAAAACATTACCAATTTCAAAATAAAAATACCCTTAAAGTCCTTATACTTAACCATTCTACACATACCAAGTCACCAAATATAACCACTTTCAAAACAAAAAAGAACTTTTAATGTCCCTACTGAATCAGCAAACATTTACAAAGTATACCCTTAAACTCCTGACACTTAACCAGTTTGAACCTACCGAATCAGCAAACATAATCACTTTCAAAATTAAAAATCACCTTTAAAGACCCTACACTTAACCCTTTTCAACCTACCAACTCACCATACATAACCATTTTCCGAACAAAAAAGCTCCTTTCAATTCCCTCCACTTAACTATTTACAATGTACCAACTCACCAAATAAAACCAAATTCAAAATTAAAAAACACCTTTAAAACCCCTATGCTTAATCATTTTCAACCTACCAACTAACCAAATATAACAATATTCAAAACAAAAAAACACCTTTAAAGTCCCTGCAGTCAACCATTTTCAACCTATCCAATCACCAAACAGTACCACTTTAAAAAAAAGTACCTTTAAAGTCCATTCACTTAACCATTTTCAACCTTCCAAGTCACCAAACATAACCACTTTTAAAAAAAATACACTTTTCGAGTCCATACACTTTAAAAGTTTCGACCTAGCAAGTCGTCAAACATAACCACTTTCAAAACAATAAAGCACCTTTAAAGTCCCTACACTTAACCATTTTCAACCTACCAAGTCACCAAACATAACCATTTTCAAACCTAAAAAATATCTTGAAAGTCCCTACACTTAACCATTTTCAACCTACCAAGACGCCAAACATAACTACTTTCAAAACCTAAAAGCACCTTTAAAGTCCCTTCACTTAACAATTTTCTCCTTACCAAGTCACCAAACATAACCAATTTTTTTTTAAAAACTCCTTTAAAGTTCCTACACTTAACCATTTTCAACATACCAAGTCACCCAACATAACCACTTTCAATACTAAAAAATACCTTTAAAGTTCCTACACCTAACCATTTTCAACCTCCTAAGTCACCAAACATAACCAATTTCAAAATAATAAAGCACCTTTAAAGTCCCTACACTTAACTATTTTAAACCTACCAAGTCACCAAACATAACCACTTTGATAACAAAAAAGCACCTTTAAACTCCCGACACATAACCAGTTTGAACCTACCAAGACACCAAACATAACCACTTTCAAAACTAGAAACCACCTTTAAAGGCCCTACACTTAACCCTTTTCAACCTACTAGCTCACCATATATAATCATTTTCAAAACAAAAAAGCACCTTTCAATTCCCTCTACTTAAATTTTTTCAATGTACCAACTCACCAAATAAAACCAAATTCAAAATAAAAAAAACACCTTTAAAACCCCATACGCTTAATCATTTTCAACCTACCAACTAATAAAATATAACTATATTCAAAACAAAAAAAAATACCTTTAAAGCCCCTACAGTCAACCATTTTCAACCTATCCAGTCACCAAAAACTACCACTTTAAAAAAAAAGTACCTTTAAAGTCCATTCACTTAACCATTTTCAACATTCCAAGTCACCAAACATAACCACTTTGAAAAAAAGGCACTTTTAAAGTCCATACACTTTACAAGTATCAAGCCAGCAAGTCGCCAAACATAACCACTTTCAAAACAAAAAAGCACCTTTAAAGTCCCTATACTTAAACATTTTCAACCTGCCAAGTCACAAAACATAATCACTTACAAAACAAAAAACACCCTTAATGTCCTTACACTTAACGATTTTCAACCTACCAAATCGTCAAACATAACCACTTTCAAACAAAAAAGCTCTTTTAAAGTTCGTACACATAACCATTGTCAACCTACCAAG
>NW_025884032.1:2805-3326 GCF_002878395.1 Capsicum annuum
TAAGTCGCCAAACATAACTACTTTCAAAATAGAAAAGCACCTATAAAGTCCCTATACTTAACAATTTTAAACCTAGCAAGTCACCTAACATAACCACTTTCAATACAAAGAAACACCTTTAAAGTCCCTACACTTAACGATTTTCAACCTCCCAAGTCACCAAACATAACAACTTTGAAAACAAAAAAATACCGTTAAAGTCCCAACACTTAACCATTTTCAACCAACCAAGTCACTAAACATAACGATTTTTATAAAAAAAAAAAGCACCTTTAAAGACCCGAAACTTGACCATATTGAAACTACCAAGTCACCAAAACATAATAACTTTTAAAACTAAAAAGCACCTTTAAAGACCCTACACTTAACCATTTTCTACCTACCAACTCAGCAAACATAACCACTTTAAAAATAAAAAAGCACCTTTCATGTCCATACACTTAACCATTTTCAACCTACGAAGTCACCAAACATAACCACTTTGATAACAAAAAAGAACCTTTAAAGTCCCGACACTAAAC
>NW_025884033.1:0-3341 GCF_002878395.1 Capsicum annuum
GTTTACATGACAAATATTTTTTTTGTTATAAAAATGTATAACAATCCATAGCTATAAAAAAATTTAAACAATACACACAGCTATTATAAGAAAAGTATCCCAAAAATAAATGGCAATATTGTGCACTCTATGTTTTGTTAGTGCATTTTATTATTAAAATAAAAATATTAAAGTGCATGACAATTAGTAGGCATAAAGTGAAAAAAATAGTGTCATTATTCTTGTAACTCACTACATTATCTTTTTGTGTTAGTGGGTATAAATTGTGATAAAAGATGAACATTAGTTCTTGTAATTAACTCATATGACCATTAGTTCTTGTAATTCTTAAGGTCATTAGTTCTTGTAACTCCATGATCATTACTTTCATGAAACTTATGTAACATCAAGATTATTCATCTACCCATATTATCATCTCTCATTCACCCTATTTATTACATGGAAGAATTAATTATACACTTATAAATAGTGGTGTTTCTTCCTTTGTGTTTATATATATTAAAAGATGATAAGTGAAATAGAGAGTTGAAACATAAAAATATTCTAAGTCTTCTACTATATTCAGTATACAGAAGAGAGTCACATTAGTGAAAGAGAGAGTTGAGACAAAGAAAATATTCTAAATCTTCAACTATATTCACTATACAAAAAGAGTGATTATATTAGTAAAAGAAAGAGTTGAGACAAAGAAAATATTCTAAGTCTTTAACTATATTCACTATAAAAAAGAGAGTTTTAACATGTTGAAGAAAAGTGTTCTTATGGTGGAACTTTGGACTCTTCAACTAATCTGGAGTTGCTTGAGTTGTATATCGTTGATTGACTGTTGTATCTTGGAGGGGACAAGTCAAGAGATATACTGCTTATGCCACAGTGAAGTTGAATCTCCTTAAAGAGAGCGAGATATTCGCGTCTCAGTTAAGAAGAAGATTATCTTATTTTTCTTCATTTTATTGATTTTATTATTTCAACTATAATAATTATTGTAATTGTGCTCAATCATTTTAGTGGCCTAAAGCCGAGAATTATTTAGAGGCCTTAAGGTTTTAAAAAAATATTTTTTCTCGAAAAAAATTGATTTTTCTAGTTTTTTAGCATGCAAAATTAGTAGTTATAGTTTTCTTATTTTCTATTTCTTTTAATAATTCTTTTTTTTTTTTTTAAAATTATATTATAACAAACTCATTTATTCTTTGCAATTGTTGATCTTAGATAAGATTTTTTAATATGAATTTTTAAATTTCTGTTGGGCAATTGCTATAGAAACTGTTAACATTATTTTATAAGAATAATAGAAGAGAAATGAACTAATTATAAAAATATCTATCTCTAAAGTTCACTAATATGAAAAAAGTATCAAGTCTTTTTATCTGCTTGAATATGTTGATTAGAGTATTATTTTTTACTTGCACTACTTTTCTTTAACAATTTTACTTTTGAAAATAAGTCTAAATAATCAATATCAGGTATATGATATTTTAAGAAAAATTAAAATTTAAGACAGTATTGTTTTGAATTCTCGTCATCTAACAATGTCAAATAAGTGTTGAGCTTAAAGCTGCCATAATGTTTCATGAATTTGAAAAACATTTTAAAAATTTATTTTCACTTCAAATCATTCACAAAATTCAAAAACAAATTCAATTTATATCCATGTCCAAACAAACTCCAAAGTCCAAACATTATTTTTAACTCAAAAATAAATATTTATTTTTCTAAATTTCATATTTTTTATGTTCAAACATCTCTCTATTATTTCTAAAAAATATGGCCCCAAAATATGGGGCATAAAGCAAGTGCCTTACATGTTTCACCATGGAGCCGGCACTGTATATTTGATTCTTGCCACGTTGCTGACGGGGGAGTTTTGTCAAAATAATCTTACTTTTGGAATTGTTATTAGAGGATTTACATTAGCGGGTGAGTAGTGAATTAGTGGTATAAGTAACTATATTGCTTGAATAACAAGTTATTTATTTTGAGAGTAATTATTATCTCCAGGATAACTAATTAATCCAAAAATAAGTTACCATGAGATAATATTCCAACCAAACATACTCATTCTAAAGTTAATTCTGGTGGAGACAAAACGAGAAATGCAATCAACTCCTAGGGTTTACCTATAAATATTTCACTATTTTATAAATTCTACTGGTTAATTCATAGTTTATAATTTGTTGGACAATAAAAATCTCGAGACCGAAAATAATAATCGAGACAAGAAAAATACTGCAACAATCGATTTATTGATTTCAATAAGTGAGTGTTACAATCTCTATGATTCCTTTAATTCACCTTTTCAACTATAAATTCAAGGCTTCAAGCTTGATCTTGAACTTGATTTGTGAACTTGATGGATTTGATCTTGACTTGTGCTTGAATTCAAGGGCTTTGAAGCTTGTTCTTAAATCTTGCGGTCTTGATCTTGAACTTGATTTGAGGACTTGATGAACTTGATGTCGACTTGTACTTGAATTCAAGGGCCTTTGAACTTGTTCTTGAATCTTGTAGTCTTGATCTTGAAGCTTGAACTTGTTCTTGAATATTGAACTCTTGAACTTGTTCTTGAATCTTGTAGTCTTGATCTTGAAGCTTGAACTTGTTCTTGAATATTGAACTCTTGATCTTGAAATCTTGAACATCTTGAGCTTGTTCTTGAACCTTGAATTCTTGATCTTGAATTTGTAGAGAAATCTGCTGCGTTTGATCCACTCGCTCTCTCTTGCTTCTTGTTAAACTTGTTGGTGCCTTTTCTGAATTATGAGGCCCCTATTTATAGTTGTAGGAAGTAAAGATTTATGATAAATATGACCTTCCTTTGACCAATCAGATTTAAGTGACATGGTCTTAATAAATATGAATTTCCTTTGACCAATCATACTTAAGTGACATGACACCTTTTATGGGCTTTTAATTTACTGCATCATTTTGACATGTGGCATGGTCCCATTGACTCGACTTGGCATGCCATGTCATTTGACATGTGGCGCCAAATTGGGCCTCTAGGACATGGACATCTTGGGCTTGATAAAGTGGGCTTAGTCATTTGTAGCCCAAATTAATGGACTAGCCACTTTAATTAAATCCATGTATATCAATACTAAAAAAAAGGGAAAAACCGACCACTTCCCCAAATTCCGACCACAAAATCGACCAAACTGTGTGGTCGGTAAACAATTGATAGTTTTTTAAAAACCGACCACCTTGTGGTCGGTTTTTCAAAAAAATATATTTATTTTTAAAATTTATTATTATGTTTCTAAAATTTAAAAAAATAATTTATAAAAAAAATAAAATAAAAATCGACCACAAGTGGTCGGTTTTTCTGTGATTTTTTTTTT
>NW_025884034.1:0-4130 GCF_002878395.1 Capsicum annuum
AAGGATTTAATAATGAAGGAAGTTTAATTACCTATAAAGCTAGAAATATAAAAATACAAGAATGGGATAAGATATTAACAATAGAAGAGATCTATAATAATGAACTAACATCAAAAGATATGCTTTTAGGAATGCCATTTTTAGATAAACTATACCTACATATAATAACTAAAACACACTGGTGGTTTACAACACCATGCAAACAAAAGGTAAGAGCAAAAAGAGTTATTCATAAAATAAGAAAGAAAACTGATTGGATAAAGGGAAGTGAAAAAATCACACAAAAATTAGAAAATATAAAAAATACTGAAGACACAATAGAACTAGTTATATTTTCAATAAATAAAGAAGAAATAACTATATTTTCAATAGATAAGGTAGAAATAATAAAGAAAAAATTAAGACAACTATATAGTGAAGATCCATTAAAAGGATGGGGAAAACATAAAACTATTGTAAAAATTGAGCTAATAGATAAAAATAGTATAATAACCCAAAAACTATTAACAAACCCAAAAACTATTAACATATAACTTTGATGATTTAAAAGAATTTAAAATGCATATAGATGGATTATTAGAAAAATAATACATACAAAAAAATAATAGTAAACACAATAGCCCAACATTTATAGTAAATAAACACAGTGAACAAAAAAGAGAAAACAGTGGAATGGTTATTGATTATAGAAACATAAATGCAAACACTATGCCATATAATTATTCAATACGAAATAAAATATTAAAAATAAGACAGATACAAGGATATAATTATTTTAGTAAGTTCGATTGTAAATCAGGATTTTACCATTTAAAGAAGAATCTAAAAAATTAACTGCATTTACAGTACCACAAGGATTTTACGAATGGAATGTATTACCATTTGGATATAAAAATGCACCAGGTAGATATCAACATTTTATGGATAATTATTTCAAACAGTTACCTAATTGTATAGTATACATAGACGATATATTATTATATACAAAAACTAAAGAGGCAGGATCGTCGAAAAGAACAAATTATGAAATAACTTCAACAGTTAATTTAACTAAATATTATATAGAGGGAATAATAAATAAAAAAGAATATTTAATACTCCTAAACACAGGACAAGAAGAAAACCATATAGCAAAATATCTAGTGAAAAATGAAGAAATAAAATCTAATAGTAATATATGTCCAGATCTAATTAGACGTGTCTGCTTCGCTGTTTCAATCGTGATTTTACTATGTCGCTCCTAATTAATTATTATTAAAGATTAATAATAGGGACAATAATCGAAAGAGAAAATTCATTATCAATTGTTAATTATTTATAATTCATATATAATCTTTAAATTCATGACTAAAAGAAATAAATAAAAACAGAAAGAATGATGATCATAAATATAAGGAGAAGACTTGAACCGTAACCAAATGGAATCACATTATACCTCATAACAAGAGTTATGTCAATAAGAAGCCGCCCGCCCTTCCAACCATGGAACAAGTCCACAAGACAATGTACTTGTACCCAAATTGTAACTACCAAGATGAAGACATATGTTTGCTCCTAAAGACATGTTTGGAACTGTCTTCATGACAGAAGCAAAATATAGAGAGCAGATAAAAAAAGTATGTTTTGCAAAATAACATATCAAGCACTCCGCTCGTTAGATCATTATTCCCTTGAGCACGATATAATACTAAATCTTGAGGGATGAATTAGGTGTACATAGATCATATCCTTATATTCATGAGGTAGAAAAGTTATTTTTTATAGATCCTTCGCTCAAAAGTGAAGTATGGTAGAAAAGTTATTTTCAATAGACTCCCGCTTTAAAGATAAAGTGTGCCACACATGATTGTAATAATAGAGATTGCAAATTAGCAAAATAGCAAAATATAATGTAGTAACAATAGGAATACACTGTGACTTGAATCAAATTCTCCATTGTGTTGAAGAAGAAGAATATTGGAAGAGGAAGAGCTACAACAAAAAGAAATAAAAGACGATGCTGTCTAATTGCTCCAGAATACCAAATTTTATAAGAAAAATTTGATAAACAACAAATTTAACTCCTAAATATAACTTGAGTCTTGCTACATTATTATTATATTTTTACTAAATTAATAACATATTGTTTATTGCTCCAAATACCAAATTTTATAAGTAAAACTTGTATAAGATAGATACAAATTTAATTCCTAAATGTAATATGAGTCACTACACGATTTTTTTCTTTCTTTTTTTATCAAAGTAGTCAAACAATTAAAAATAGGAATGTTATAAATTAGTAAAATTGTAACTGATTTGAAAGTGTTAAATGTTAAGAATTTTAATATAGTTTAAATAAGGAAAAATTGAATGAATTAACGATTTATTTAAGACAAAAATTTTGTCTAATATATTAGGTACACAATTCAAATAAGGAAAGGTTAAATAATTAAATTTTAAGGAATTTTCAGCTTTTAAAAATTAGAAAAATATAGTAAAAAGACAATCGTTTCTAAAACAGATTCTTTTAAGAAAGGTAAAAAGTTCAAACAACATTTCTAAGGCCCTTCACACTTTTAATATATTATAGATATAGATATAGATATAGATATAGATATAGATTATAAATTATAGATTATAAATTATAGATATAGATGTATCAAGAGTGAAATATTAAATTCAAAATTTTAAGTAACTATTTAAAAAGTAAGAAATTTTGAATAATAAGGTCTGTTTGTAATTTCGTGTAATTTATCTTTTTGATAAATTTTCTAAGTCAAAAAGTTTTGCCACTTCTCATATTAGGGGAAGTGGGCCAAAGGTTCAACAATATTATAGCTCAGAAGACCCACCTCAATCAGCCGTTATGGCAAATTTCATAATATTGACGGAGTCTCATTAGGAATTGAAGCTATTCCAAATATTTAGAACGTGTCCAATCCTCACAGTTGCAGCATCTCGCATACCCAATTACTCAATCCAACATCATATAACATCATGTTATATCAATAAAGAAAAAAAACATATTTTTCTTCCGCTGTCACCAAAATTTACTTTAACCATTAAATTTAATCTGTAATTATTTACTCTCATATAAACTTTAAAGCATATTATTTTGCTCCCTTAACAACTGACGTGACAAATAAATAAAAAATTAAAAGTGCGTTTTAATAATAAAAAAGTATAAAAAATTAAGTGGAATCTACTTTAAAAATTTTAACCATTATTTTTTTCCCTTCTTTCGCACACCCCACCATCCTCATTTCTTCTTCTTCCTCACACTCACCACCCCCATGTCTTCAATCATGGGGCATCAAAAATCTTCAATCAAAAATTTCTTTTCTTTTTTCACTCCTATCCATCAAAAATCTTCAATCAAATACACAATAATAAAACACACAAATTGTACAACAAATAAACTTTCCTATAAAAATCAAGAATCAACAAATTAAATCCAAAAAATACATAAAAATCAAATCTTTCAGGTAGCATTCTCCAAGAATTTACTAAATTACAACACTCAAAAAATTCAAAAAACAGTAAAATGGGACATCAAAACAATGGGAAAGGAAAGAAAGAATAGGGACTGGGGGAACTGCTGGATCGCTTCTACAACTTGGAGAATAGGGAGGGGGAATTGGGTGGGGTTAGGGGTGTTAGGGTGGGGTGCGGGATAGCAACATCGGGGGGGGGGGGGGGGGGGGGAGGGGGGGGGGGGGGGGGGACAGGTCTCCGTCAACATGCCTGCTTCATAAGCTGCTTCATGTCTAATTAATTATTAAAAAATTATTTAAAGTTATCTAAGTATTTAAAAATTAATAATATTTAATGCTAAATTGACTTGACGTTTTATATGAGAGCCATTTAATTTTTTCCCGCAAGTATATTTGTGTAGTAATTTAGTTATATCACTTCTAAGTAGACGTGTCTGCTTCGCTGTTTCAATCGTGATTTTACTATGTCGCTCCTAATTAATTATTAAAGATCTACAATGAAGTTTAATAACTATTAAAGATTCAGCAGAAAAGGAAATAATAATAGGAGTTAGAAAATTTTAAAAATGAGAAGTTGTATGTATTTATTTAAGGAATGCATATTATGATAGAACTAAATTTAGAAATTCACTTCCTTTTATCCAATCAGTTTTCTTT
>NW_025884035.1:0-2992 GCF_002878395.1 Capsicum annuum
TGCGAACAAAGCGAAAGCAATCTCGCTCCATAGTTAACCAATAATATCCTGCCCACATGATCTTCTTCACTAAAACATAGCCATTCATATGCGAACTGCATACCCCCGAATGTACCTCATTCATGATTCTTTCAGCTTTCTAAATATTAACACATCTCAACAAGTTCAAGTCTGGGGTTCGTTTGTACAGAATCTCCCCACTTAAGAAGAATCCATTAGCAAGTCTCCTAATGGTTCTTTTTTGATCTGCTTTGGCGTGTATTGGATATTCTTTTGACTTTAGGAAGCGTTTGATATCATAGTACCAAGGTTCATTATCTGGTTCTGCATCAATTTTATTGCAATAACCATGTTGATCTCGTATCTGTATCTTTAATGGGTCGAGATGCATATTTATGGGTACGGGAGCATGGAAGCTGGGTAGCCAGGGCATCAGCCAGCTCATTATGGGATCTGGGAATATATCTAAACTCGATAGACTTGAACCTTTTGCTAAGGTCCTCTACGAACTATTTGTATGGAATGAGCTTGATATCTCTCGTTTCCCATTCACCTTGAATTTGTCGAATGAGTAATTCGGAATCTCCCAAAACCATTAGCTTGTGCACATCCAGATTTATTGCCATATTTAACCCCATGATGCAAGCTTCATATTCGGCTGTGTTATTAGTACAAAAGAAACGGAGTCGTTCTGTGGCGGGATGATGATGCCCGGTTGGTGAGACTAGAATCGCCCCAATTCCTACTCCTTTGACATTGACTGCCCCATCAAAATATAATTTCCATGCATAGATTTCATCTTGAACTTCTTCCTCAATTGAATTTATCTCTTCATCAGGAAAGTAAGTTTGCAAAAACTCATAATCATTGCCAACTGGGTTCTCTGCCAAATGATTGGCCAATGCTTGCGCTTTCATAGCGGTACGCGTAACATACACAATGTCGAATTCTGTAAGTAAAATCTGCCACTTCGCCAATCTGCCTGTGGGCATAGGTTTTTGAAAAATATACTTTAAAGGATCCATTTGAGATATGAGGTAGGTTGTGTAGGACGAAAGATAGTGCTTCAACTTCTGAGCAATCCAAGTTAGGGCGCAACATGTCTTTTCTAAAAGAGTATATTTTACCTCGTAACTCGTGAACTTTTTGCTTAAATAATAGATTGCATGTTTCTTTTTGCCTGTGATATCATGCTGTCCTAAAACACAACCAAAAGAATTGCCCATCACTGACAGATATAGAAATAAAGGCCTACCAGGTTCCGGTGGGACCAACACAGGAGGATTTGCCAAATATTTTTTAATCTTATCAAATGATTCCTGACATTCGTCTGTCCATTGGATAGCAACATCCTTTTTTAGCAACTTAAATATCGGTTCACATGTCGTGCTGAGCTGAGCGATGAATCTGCTTATATAATTCAGCCTTCCAAGAAAACTCATGACCTCAGTTTTATTCTTCGTAGGCGGCAATTCTCGAATGGATTTTACCTTGGCGGGGTCCAATTCAATGCCTCTGCGGCTAATTATGAAACCCAAAAGTTTTTCGGATGGAACTCCAAATGCGCACTTGGCTGGATTGAGCTTAAGATTATACTTTTGCAATCTTTCGAAGAATTTCCTCAAGTCATATACATGATCGACTCGTGTCTTGGACTTGATAATGACATCATCAACATATACTTCTACTTCCTTGTGCATCATGTCATGAAAAATAGTAGTCATAGCTCTCATGTACTTAGCTCCCACATTCTTTAAACCAAATGGCATGACCCTGTAGCAATAAGTACCCCACGGGGTGGTGAAAACAGTCTTTTCTGCATCTGTTTCATCCATCAGGATCTGGTGATATCCGGCATAACAATCCATGAAAGATTGGATCTCATGTTTAGCACAATTATCAACAAGGATATGAATATTGAGTAGCGGAAAGTTATCTTTAGGGCTTGCTTTGTTCAAATCCCTATAATCAACACAAACTCTGATTTTGCCATTTTTCTTCGGTACGGGCACCACATTAGCCAACCATTGGTGTACTGAGCGACCCTGATCACGTTCGCATTCAATTGCTTCATGATTTCCTCTTTGATTTTATCGCTCACGTCAGTTTTAAACTTTCTTTACTTTTGCTGGACCGGTGAAAAATCAGGGTATGTAGGCAGTTTGTGGACCACCAAATCCGTGCTTAGACCCGGCGTATCATCATAAGACCAAGTAAAAACATCCTTATACTCGATCAAAATATGAACAATATCATTCCTGATATTCTGATCCGCATGAATACTTATTTTTATTTCTCTAACCTCCTCACCAGTTCCCAAATTTATTATCTCGGTGTCATTTAAATTGGGTTTGGGCTTATCCTCAAATTGATCCAATCCTTTTTTGACTTCCTTATCAGCTTCACCTTCATCGTATTCATCTACCGTTTGGTTTGCTGATTCCAGATTAGACAACTTTTTAGGGTCTAAATGTGAACTCCACATACATGCCATGTTATTAGAGCCAGTATTAACATAACTGAAATAAGATAAAAATAAAAATTAAAAGAGGGAAGAAAAGATAAATTTACTAGAAAACTCGAATTTCATTTAGTTGAATCGGAAAGGATAGGAGGGTTAACATGAAGGCAGAGCAACTAAACTATGTGGACTAAAACCCTGAGAATAGTCCAAATACAAAAGAAAGAAAAACGAAACAACAAAATAAACTACCAAGACTCCTTCTTTGTGGGGAGAGGAGTGGCTTCCCAGTTAGTGAGCTTGATATTTGGCCCGACGAACTGCACATCTGCATGGCTAGGGCCTTCACCCATCTGAACCATGTTTATTAAATGAAACATTTCCTGGAGACCTTGACATATTTCATCCACATCCTTGTTAGCATATGGGTATTGATTCTCTTCCTCTTGAGCTTTCGTGAAAGATTGGCTAATGTGTGGAATCGGACTTGTTAATTTCCAATCCTTCTTCTTCCGCTCTTTTGCCCATTTT
>NW_025884036.1:0-3000 GCF_002878395.1 Capsicum annuum
TTCACCCACCAATAGGGAACGTGAACTGAGTTTAGATCGTCGTGAGACAGGTTAGTTTTACCCTACTGATGACAGTGTCGCAATACTAATCTAACTTAGTACGAGAGGAATCGTTGATTCACACAATTGGTCATCGCGCTTGGTTGAAAAGCCAGTGGCGCGAAGCTATCATGTTCTGGATTATGACTGAACGCCTCTAAGTCAGAATACGGGCTAGAAGCGACGCATACGCCCGCCGTCCGCTTGCCGACCCATAGTAGGGGCCTCGGCCCCCTAGGGTACTTGTCGTTGGTTAAGCCGCCGCGGCGGAAGGGTCGCGGTGGCCGCCTTGAAGTACAATTTCCATCGAGCGGCGGGTAGAATCCTTTGCAGACGACTTAAATTCGCGACGGGGTATTGTAAGTGGCAGAGTGGCCTTGCTGCCACGATCCACTGAGATTCAGCCCTTTGTCGCTCCGGTTCGTCCCTCCCCATCCAATCCAACCATTTTTCCGCCCATCTCCAAAGGAGGTTTGTGCAACCGTCCTTGAAAAATTCCACCAAGTGTTGCGAGTTCACCTCACCCGAGTTAGCGTCTTATCTTTCAAGCATCGCGTGCGTCCCATTCCAAACAGTTAAGCATACCATTTCAAGTAGCCTTTCGCGAAAAACAACGGCATCGCAACTAGAGGTTTTTCGCGATGCGGAGTGCGCCATAAGTGCTCAGCGACGCGTCGAGAAAAAAGTCGGTGCGTGGAGGCATGTCGAAATTAGAGGTTTTTGTGACCGTCGAGTGCTATGCTGGAGACGCCTCCAATGACGAATGCCGACGGACATATAGTCGCCTGCCATGGTGGCACCATGGCACCGTGGCACCAAGGCACCGTGGCACCATGGCACCAAGGCACCATGGCACCAAGTCACCAAGGCACCATGGCGTCGTGGCACCATGGCACCGTGGCACCAAGGAACCCTGGCACCAAGGCACCATGGCAACGTTACACCGTGGCAGCGTGGCACCGTGGCATCGTGGCACCATGGCACGAAGGCACTGCCATGCTGCCATGGCACCATGGCACCGTGGCACCATTGCACCGTGGCACCAAGGAACAAAGGCACCATGGCACAAAGGCACCATGGCACCAAGGCACCGTGGCGCCGTGGCACCATGGCACCGTGGCACCATGACACCAACGCACCGTGGCAGCATGGCGCCGAGGCACCAAGGCACCGTGGTAAAATCAAAAGAGCGTAAACCTACGTTCGATCATCCTAATATTTTTCTTACGTTTATTTATCTTCCTCACCGCTGCATACTCAATTTTCTACATATCCGCTCTAATTTTTTATTTTAAATATATTTCAATGTTACCTCATATGTCGTGGCGGTTTTTGTAATGTCCCGTCGCCTTCTTTTCATATTTTTATTTAATATACTTAAATTTAAATATTCTATACCGTTACGTTATTCGTACAAATACGCACTCAATTGTTGGTTTAAGGCTACTTCATTCTAATATGCATATTTTGGGGTTGTTACTTATCTGTTGCTTTCCGGGCGATTTTCCTAATGTCCCCACATTATTTTTATAATTTTTTTCATATTTTCATTTAATATTCTTAAATTTAAATATCTTATATCATTACGTTATACGTACAAATATGCAGTCGATTGTTGGTTTAAGGTTAGTTCATGCACTGAGAATATTTTCCTACTTTTTTCATATTTTTATAAATATTTTTTCTAGTTTTGATTTATTTTTACTTATTTTTTGAATTTTGATAAATGATATTTGTAAAAAAAATATTTTCTCAACAAAAATTATCATTTACAGATTACGCGACCTTTTTGTGAGTGCATAGGCCCCGTCTCACATCAAAACGTGCAGTTCGGGTCCGCATATGTCTGGGATGATTCTCTGGCGAAATTATGTCTACTCCTGTCCTTTGGGTTTTTTTTTAAACATATATAAGGGGGGTAGAGGTGTTGAAGGCACTTCAAGGCGACTATCGCTAGTTGGCATAGGCGCTCAGTGGCCACGTCAGCGTGCAGCGTGGGCGCATGGCAGTATGCATGGCTAGTCCGTGCGAGCCGTCTATGCCCGTGTAGCAACGTCAACCGCGCTTCATTGTGCGCTCGTGTCGGTTATCGGTGGCGTCGTCCACGATGGGGCTGCTGGCGCTTGATTTCCAATGAGGCGGTGCTTTTGTGCGTGCGGCGAGTCCTGCATGCTGCTCTCGGGGCAAGCTCTAGGCGCTGCACGCATGCGGCCGAGCCCAATCCGCGACGAGCGCCGGCAGCCGGTGTGGGCGGCACCCGCGCATGAACCTCGGCGTGCCTTCATCTCCCCTGTTCCTCCCAAGGGCGGGCTATCATTTCAAGCGGGAGTTGCTTCAGCCTTGCAACGTACGAATGGGCAGCAGCGCACGGCATCTATTGCTGGGCGTTGGGGCCGGCGCTGGGCGTGCTTTGACGGAGCATTTGGACGCACGGCGCGTGAGTTGTGTTCGGCACGTGCGGTTAGGTTGGATCCCTGCTCGAGCAGCGACGTCCTGACCCGCCTTCCATCTCAGTCGCGGGGCAAGCGCAATGCAGGCGTGCTCGAAGTCGGTTTCTTGTGCTGCATACCTAATGCCCAGGCATTATCAAGTTTTATCGATTGCCTTTCGCCCCTCGCATTTCGTACGCGGGGCGAATCGAAAGGCCACCCTCGCGTCCCACGCCTCCCTCGCTTCATCGTGCGATGCCGTGGTCCGTGAGCGGCGGTCGGGATTCTCGGATGCGGTAGACACAGTGGGCATGGGGCCTTCATCGACTCCTATCTGCCCTGTACGATGCTCCTTGCAAACGACGGCCGCGCTCGCCTTGAATCCGTCTGTGTCCTCGCGGGCAGGCTGGGCTCATGCGATGCCGGTGTCGATGAGGAATGCTACCTGGTTGATCCTACTGATGATAGGCGAAATTACGCGCCTATATCAATATATTTTGCCCATATTTTAGCCTAGTTTCGAGAACTAATT
>NW_025884037.1:0-1384 GCF_002878395.1 Capsicum annuum
TTGAGGTCCATGAAAGCTGCTGGGGCATTAGTTAACCCGAAAGACATAACAAAAAACTCAAAATGGCCATAACAAGTTTGGAAAGTGGTTTTTGGGATGTCACACTCCCTAACTTTGAGTTGATGATAGCCGGAACGAAGGTCTATCTTTGAGAAATAACTTGCACCTTGCAATTGGTCAAACAAATCATCTATTCTTGGAAAGGGGTACTTAGTTTTTATGGTGACTTTATTCAGTTGGCAGTAATCAATGCGCATACACAAAGAGCCATCTTTCTTTCTTACAAACAACACAGGAGCACCCCAAGAAGAAAATTGGGCCTTATGAAACCCTTATCTAGTAGATCTTTAAGTTGCTCTTTCAACTCCTTAAGTTCTGCAGGGGCCATACGGTAAGGAGAAATAAAAATGGGCTGAGTATCGGGAAGAAGATCAATCCTGAACTCTATCTCTCTATCAGGAGGTATCCCTGGGAGATCATCCGGAAAGACATCAGAAAACTCATTGACGATGTTAACAGACTAGAGAGTTGGAGTCTCGGACTTAGTGTCTTTGAATCAAACCAAATGGTAAATACACCCCTTGGAAATAACTTTCTAGCTTTAAGGTAAAAGATAAAATAACTCTTGGGTGACACAGAATTCCCAGACCACTCAAACACGGATGCACCCTAAAACTGAAACTTGACCACTCATGTCCGATAATCAATAGAGGCATAAGAAAAATACAGCCAGTCCATACCTAGAATCACATCAAAATCTACCATGTCTAACTCAATCAGATCAGCCAACAAGACTCTATGAAGAACGGTAACAGGACACTTTTTATACACTTTCTGGGCAACAATCCAAACACCCCTTAGGGTAGAAACTAGGATAGGCTCAGGAATAATCTCAGGACTCATTTCAAAATTCACAGCAATCAAAGGTGTAACATATAAAAAACTGGATCCAGGATCCAACAAAGCATAACATCAAACTGAAATATGCGAAGCATACCAATAACAACATCGAGAGAGTCCTTCTGTTCCTAGCGTGATGGTAAAGCATAGAATCTATTCTGGCACTGTCTGCCAGCATTGCTAGAAGAGGCGCCCTGAACTGGGGCTGGGCGAGTCGCTGGAACTGGAGCACTAACAGTTTGAGTCTGGGTCTGAGGGCGATAGTCACGATGCCCTTGTCCATCCTATGGATAATCTCTAACTCTGTGACCCATGTCACCATACCGAAAACAACCCCTCTTCTCACCCCAACACTTACCCGAATGAGCCCTACCACACTTAGGACACAGAGGACAATTTGGCTTACTGCCAGTACTGTACTGGGACCTGGATGCATATGACCTGCTACCTTGCTCCCGTGCCTAGAGGTAGGCAGGAGCAAGGT
>NW_025884038.1:0-2314 GCF_002878395.1 Capsicum annuum
TGGGGGTTGTGAAGAAGAAGAAGGAAGGGGGGTGGGGTCTATTTTATTTATATAAAATATATATTTTTTATAAAAATATACTCTTATATATATATATATATATAAAATAATATTATATATATATATATATATATATATATATATAAAAATAGTATATATAAAATATATAAAAAGTTAGTGTATGGGATTATTAAAAAAAAAAATTTCCTACGTGACAAATGACATGGTACTGATGTGGCACTGATTTGGCATTGACGTGGTGCGTGTGTAGCGCACTCTCCGTCATGAGAGTGGTACTCAGTTTTAAGGGGTGAAAATAATTCACTTTAAAGATGTTAAGGGGGATAAATAAACGAAAGTTAAGTTTAAGTGCTAAAGTGAGTTGTGGCAACAAGTTCGGGGGGAGGGGGGGGAAGGGGGGAGGGGGGAAGATGCCTTTTCTCTTTTAAAAGTAATTACACTCTTTCCTACTTTTTTAATTACTTTACTCTCTCTTCCTATTAATATACATAACATAGCCGATATATACATAGCATTCTGTGTATATGTTGTGATTTTTGTAATATGTTTAGGAAGTTGAGATTTTTTGTAATATTGAAGACATAAGTTGTGTATTTGTGTAAATTTGCACTATTCATTAGCCTAATATAGGATATGCTGATTGATTTAGGAGGATATTAAACTGGGATATGGGGCAGCTTACACGTAACTCAACTAATTTTACGGGATAGTGTAAGGTTACTCTAACCATTAAAGTTAGAACAATGAAAAGAAATCACCTACTCTCTCCTTCTCAATTTATGTGTCAATTTTTAAATTTCAGATTCAACAAATTTATCTTTGACTGTAATTTTTTCATATATAATTTAAATAATTTGTATTGTCGATAATTATGACTTATAATACTTTTTACTAGATTCCGCATATAGAAATTTTATTTCAACAAACATTAAAATTTTGTCTCAAACTTATAGTTAAACTTTTTGACTCTCACAAAATGAAAAATGATAAATTAAGATAGAGAGAGTATTATTTTTATCTTTGCTTATATTTGAATTTGAAAAACCAAAATTCCAAAATTTTAAAAGTTAAATGCAGAATTCAATCTGTAATTCGAAAATCCAAACCAAAAATCCAATAAAATCGAATTGACATAACTAAAATTTAGAATTCCAACTTAAGTGGTCGGAGCTTTATACTAGTCTGAAGTCTAACCACTCAAATATAATCTTATTTTAGTGTAAAATGCATTTAAATTTAGTGAGAATGATCAAGTTTGCCCCTAAACTATGCCTAAGATTCAAATTTTACCCTTTGCTTAAAGAGAAAATACATAAAGTCCCCCCTCCCCCTCCCCTCTCCTCCGATGTTGACTGATTTTTTCAAAAAGACACCTAAACTATACTTTCGACCTATTACCCCACGAATCTTACTTAAATCGTTGCACATATACTATTTTTTCTGAATTTTAGTCACAAAAAAAGAGTAAATGCCCGCACCAATCGAATGCTGCCACGTGTAAATACATTTAATTTCAGATTCTATTTATATTTTTTAACAAAATTTTTCTTTTTATTTAATTTATCACCCTACCCCACCCCCTCACCCCCCCCCCCCCCCCCCGCTTCTCCCCCCTCCCCCCCCTTCCTAACCCCCCCCCCCCCCTATCTTCTTCAACATCTCCATTAAAGTTTTATTTTTTTTTTGAAATAACTATTTAACTATTTTTACTAAGAATCATAAAGCTCCATCAATGAAGTTTTATGATTCAAGTAGAATGGTGTTGAACAGGACAAATGAAGCTTTAATGGTGTTTCAAAAATGGAGCTTTAATGGAGCTTCAAAAGATAGCTTTAATGGAGCTCCTTTAAAGCTATTTTTTGAAGCTCCATTTTTGAAACACCATTAAAATTCCATTGTCTTCTTCAACATCATTCCACTTGAATCATAAAACTCTATTGCTGGAGCTTTAATGGAGTTTTATGATTCTTAATAAAAATAATTAAATGATTATTTAAAAAAAAAAGATTTAATGGAGGTGTTGAAGAAAACAATGGTGGGTGGAGGGTGTTGCGGGGAGGGGGAGGAGGGGGATATGAGATAATTTAAAAAAGTAAATAAATAATAATTTTTTTTTTTAAAAAAGAGAAGATAAATTATATATCAAATTATTACACGTGACAGCATTTAATTGGTCAATAAAGTCAATTTTGAGCCTTTCACTGTGTGTGTATACACGCAGAGGATTAAAATGATGTATTTTCAACGATTTAAGTAAGATTCGTGGGGTAATAGATCAAAAGTATAGTTTAGG
>NW_025884039.1:0-2585 GCF_002878395.1 Capsicum annuum
ATATATATATATAAGAATAGTAAAAGTCATAAATATTTTTGTTGACTTATGTTGAAGGGATATCTTTCTAGACCGACTGAGATCTTGTGATGTGTTTGTGTTGAAATATGTGTACTATCTCATCAGATTAAAGTTTAAACTATTAGAGAATAGAATATTTATTTATTATAAATTGTTTTCTTGAATTAAGGGTCTATCGCAGATAGACTCTCTATCTCTCCTAAGGTAGGGATAAAATTTGCGTACACTCTATGTTTTTTAGATCCCACTCGTGATAATATACTGAGTATATTACTATTGTTGTATATGTAAAATATCCCTTCTAATATATGCGTGTGCTTCTTTTCCATGCGATAAATGTTGATTGATGAGCGACTATCTTATTTAAGACTTTGTTACACTCAGTATCACGTTGAATTGAGTGAACCGTCTCATTTAAAGGTTCAAACACGCTATCGATATAACATATTTATTTATTTGCCGTTCGTGTATATAAATGTATCCCCCCACCTCCCACCCCCACCAAGGTCCATACCACCACCACCACAAGAAAAAAGAAACACCCTTAGAATAATAGGACCACCATTGTTGGAAGTTGATTGGTAATATTCTATTAACTTATTTTAATCACTTAACTAGTCAACATAGTTGCGCTTCGCGCGGTCATAAAGAAAACAAAACTTTTAAGATATAAAAGATAAACTTATATAAGCCAATTATCTCCACAACTCTACATTATCAATTCTTAAACAAATTTTATTTAAACTAAAAAGTATATCATTATAGTCAACAAATTCATCATGCAATTTAGACAACATCATGTAACAAAATAATTAAATAAGGATGTACTCTAATTAATTTTGTTGAAATAATCTATCTATATAATAAAGGAGGATAGTCTAGCCTAAAATTAAGACAAGTGTCATAGTGAGAACTACCAATTTGAATTTTTACAACAAAAAACCATCATTTCATTACAAAAAGCTATTTTGTTGATTATTTAAATATTTAATATTATTTCATATTTCATATTGCATAAATTACATTTCATATGTTTTTAATAATAGTATTATAATAAAATAAATATGAATGATTTCATTACAATTGACTAAAAGAAATATTACAAGAAAAAATTATTTAAGAGAATAACCAATTAATAAATAGTAACTGATCAATTTATATAGAAAATATTGTAATCATTCTGAATAAAAAATATTAAAAAATGGTGTCATCCCTCAAAATAATTAAGTTTGACCTATTTTTGTAAACAAATAAATGAATGAATATAAGAAAATCCGTAATTAGGAAAAAAATAATTGTTACCTTATTTGAGTTTTTAGCAAATTATAAAGATAATAATAATCAATTGACTATAATTAAATTATAAATTTATAAGAAATATTTTAAAAATAAATTAGTAATTAGGAAAATAAATAATTGTTACCTTTTTAAAATTCTTTCCAAAATTAAAAAGGTAATTGATATCAATTTAATGTAATCAATCTATAAGAACATGAAAAATTTATGGGATTGAATTTCCAAAATTATAAAGGTAATTAATATCAATTATTTTCGTATTTGATCCCTTTATGCAATTGTAGATTAATTAAATATAATCAAGCTATAAAATTAGGACAGATTTATGGTAAATAAATATATAATATTAATAATAATTTTATTGCAATCAAATTAATTAGATTAAATTGAACTAGAAATTAGTTAATATTGACAATTACTTTAATAAAAAAATATATGGAAAGATTCGTAATTGATATGCATATATTGGTAAAAAAAAACGAACATTGACTACTACTTTAGCTATAAATATATTTTAAAATTTACATACAACATTAAATTTAAGGAACTTGAGTCTATATATTATTATCATAAAATTGATTCTAATTAATTGAAATTAATTAGTTGATTGTATGGTTTTATTACAACAATTTCGTACATCATTTATATAATAAAAATGCATATAATTAATTGATTGATTTTGTGCCATCCACTATGATTTTATTAATTCAAATGAAATAATTTTGAAATGATAAGTTTGGATTATAAAAATAAAGGTGATTATTGTATGACTTTAGCATTTCTAATGTACTAAAAAAAAATTATAGACAAAAAAATGTCATCCCTCAAAACAATTAAATTTAACTATTTTAGTGAAACAATGAAAGATCGAATATAAGAAAATCCGTAATTAAGAAAAGAAATAATTGTCACCTTATTTCAGTTTTTAGCAAATTGTAAATATAATTAAATAATCAAATTGTAAATTGATAAGAAATTTTTGAGAAATAAATCAGTAATTAGGAAAAGATATAATCGTTACTGTTTTAAAATTCTTCCCAAAATTATAAAGGTAATTAATATAAATTTGATATAACCAAACTATAAGAATATGTGAAATTCATGGGATTAAATTTTTTAAATTATAAAAGTAATTAATATCAATTGTTTCCATATTTGAGTCCTTTATGTGATTATAGATTAATTAAATATAATCAAGCTATAAAATTAGGATAGATTTATGGTAAATAAATATATAATATTAATAATAATTTTTTTGTTATAAAATT
>NW_025884039.1:2685-3823 GCF_002878395.1 Capsicum annuum
TAAATTTGATATAACCAAACTATAAGAATATGTGAAATTCATGGGATTAAATTTTTGAAATTATAAAAGTAATTAATATCAATTGTTTCCATATTTGAGTCCTTTATGTGATTATAGATTAATTAAATATAATCAAGCTATAAAATTAGGATAGATTTATGGTAAATAAATATATAATATTAATAATAATTTTTTTGTTATAAAATTAATTAGATCAAATTGAGATACAAATCTGTTAATATTAACCATTATTTAATAAAAAATATATGCAAAGTTTCGTAATTGATATGCATATATTGGTAAAAAAAAAACAACGAACATTGACTACTACTTTAGCCATAAATATATTTTAAAATTTACAACATTAAATTTAAGGAACTTGAGTCTATATTTTATGATCATAAAATTGATTCTAATTAATTGAAATTAATTGGTTGATTGTGTAATTTTATTACAATTATGTCGTACATCATTTTTTTTTATATAAAATACATATAATTAATTAATTGATTTTGTGCAAGCTACTATGATCTTATTAATTCAGATGAAATAATTTGTAAATGGTAAGTTTGGATTATAAAAAGAAAGGAGATTATTGTATGCCTTTAGCATTTCTTATGTATTAAAAACGATTTAGAGACAAAAAGTTTGTAATCCCTCAGAACAATTAAATTTGAACTATTTTTGTAAAACAATAAAAGATTGAATATAAGAAAATCCGTATTAGAAAAAAATAATTGTTACCTTATTTGAGCTTTTAGCAAATTATAAAGATAATTAAATAATCAATTGACTATAATCAAATTATGAATTTGTAAGAATTTTTTGAGAAATAAATCAGTAATTAGGAAAAAAATAATCGTTACCTTTTTTAAATTCTTCCCAAAATTAAAAAGTAATTGATATCAATTTAATAAAATCAATCTATAAAAAACATGAGAAATTCATGGGATTGAATTGTCGAAATTATAAAGGTAATTAATATCAAATGTTTTCGTATTTGAGCCCTTTATGTAATTGTAGATTAATTAACTACAATCAAGCTATAAAATTAGGACAGATTTATGGTAAATAAATATATAATATTAATAATAATTTTATTGTTATCAAATTATTTAGATTAAATTGAGTTAGAAAT
>NW_025884040.1:0-3430 GCF_002878395.1 Capsicum annuum
TTCAGTAGACGAACAAAAGAATACTACATAGTAAGCCAAAAGGAACACGTCATAGACTATAGATATGCAAAAGGTAGAGCTAGTATACCACTAATAATAAAAGGAATAATTAATAAAGAAATAAACGATATAAAAAGTAGAGACCCAATAAAATATGTACACCTTGGAGGAACGTTAATAAAAGCATGTTTTAGAGAAGGAATAGATACACCAATAGAATTATATTTAGCAGATAATAGAATTATAAAACCTATAGAAAAAAGTATAATAACTACAATAAGAGTAAATCTAATATACCAAAATTTAAATTTATAGTAAGTCCAAATTATTCAGTAGCAACAACAGATAAAAATATAGATAAATCATTAGTATTATATTGTAAAATATCAGGAATAGAACTAACCCCAGGAAGTAAAATATTTATAGCAAGATGTAAAAATCTATATGTATTAACAACAAAACATAAAATAATAGAAAAAATAAAATTTACAAACTACAAATAGAAAGTCCTTTCGAACAATTTGTGAAAACAATTGATAATAATGATTATAGTTACAAAGGCATAGATATAGAAGAAGATTTAGAAATAATAAATGATAGAATAAGTACAACAAAAAGAATAGCTTATGAAAAAACAGAATTATCAAGCTCATCAAAAATAACAAATTATGAAATAACTTCAATAGTTAATTTAACTCAATATTATATAACAGGAATAATAAATAAAAAAATATTTAACACTCTTAAATATAGGACAAGAAGAAAATTATATAGCAAAATATCTAGTAAAAAATGAAAAAATAAAATCTGATAATAATATATGCCCAGATCTACCGATGAGTCTAATAAACACTAAAAATATAGCTGAAAAAAATTATAATAGGAGTAAGAAGAATAAAAATAGAATTTGAAGTAAAGGAAGATATGCAAAAATCAGACATAATATTAGAAATAAATTAATTAGAACAAGTAAAACCATAAAATATAGAACATACACAATTATCCATAACATATAATAAAGAAAAATTATTAATAAAAAGAGCTTTGACATGATATGAAAATATATGTATCAATGAAGATAGTAGTAGAAGGATATTACAGTTGATATTATACGCCTATGATAGATACAGGAGCAGAAGCCAATTTATGTAGATATAATTGTTTATCAGAAAGTAAATGGGATAAATTAAAAACACCAATAGTAGTTAGAAGATTTAATAACAAAGGAAGCTTAATTATTTATAAAGCTAGAAATGTAAAAATACAAGTATGAGATAAGATATTAACAATAGAAGAAATCTATAATTATGAACTAACATCAAAAGACATACTTTTAGGAATGACGTTTTTAGATAAATTATACCCACATATAATAACTAAAACAGATTGATGGTTCACAACACCATGTAAACAGAAAGTAAGAGCAAAAAGAGTTACTAATAAAATAAGAAATAAAACTAATTGGATAAAAGGAAATGATAATTATACAAAAGTTAGAAAATATAAAAATACTGAAGATACAATAGAACTAGTCGTATTTTTGATAAATAAAAATGAAATAACTATATTTTCAGTAAATAAAATAGAAATAATTAAGAAAAAATTAGAAAAATTATATAGTGAAGATCCATTAAAAGGATGAAAAAAATATAAAACTACTATAAAAATTGAATTAATAGATATAAATAGCATAATAACTCAAAACCCGTTAACATATTTTGACGATTTAAAAGAATTTAAAATGCATATAGATAAATTATTAGAAAAGCAGTATATACAAAAAGGTAATAGTAAACACAATAGTCCAACATTTATAGTAAATAAACATAGTGAACAAAAAAGAGGAAAAAGTAGAATGGTTATTGACTATAGAAATTTAAATGCAAAACTATGACATATAATTATCCAATACCAAATAAGATATTAAAAATAAGACAAATACAAGGATATAACTACTTTAGTAAATTAAACTGTAAATCAAGATTGTACCACTTAAAGTTAGATAAAGATTCTAAGGAATTAACCGCATTTACGGTACCACAAGGATTTTTTGAATGTAACGTATTACCATTTGGATATAAAAATACCCTAGGTAGATATCAACATTTTCTGAATAGTTATTTTAAACAATTACATAATTGTGTAGTAGACATAGATGATATACTACAATACATAAAAACCAAAGAAGAACATTTAAAATTACTAGAACAATTTACAGATATAATATAAAAATCAGGAATAAGCTTAAGCGACAAGAAAACTGAAATTATGAAAAATCAGATAGAATTTTTAGGAATAAAAATATATCAGAGTGGAGTAAAAATGCAACAACATATAGTACAAAGAATAATAAATTTTAAAGAAGAATTATATACAAAAAACAAATTACAATCATTCTTAGGATTAGTAAATCAGGTAAGAGAATATATACCAAAATTAGCAAAAAATCTAAAACCATTACAGAAAAAAATAAGAAAAGATGTAGAATATAATTATAATGAAAAAGATAAAAAACAAGTACAGAAGATAAAAATACTTTGTAAAGAATTACCAAAATTATAATTCCCAGATGAAAATAAAAAATTTACATATATAGTAGAAGCAGATGCAAGTGAATATAGTTATGGAGGAGTAATTAAATACAGATACGAAGAAGAAAAATTAGAACATCATTGCAAGTATTACTCAGACATGTTTAATGAAATAGAAATAAATAGAAAAGAATTATGTTCATTGTATAAATGTTTATTAGCATTTGAGCCATATATTGTATCTAACAAATTTATTGTATAAATAGATAATACATAGGTACGTTGGTGGTTAACGAAGAAAATATAAAATTCAGTTACAACAAAGAAAATACAGAGATTAGTATTGAACATATTAAATTTTACATTTGCAATTGAAGTAACTAGTACTAACAAAAATGTCATTGCAAATTACTTGTCACGACAAGGATACTCAGACGGATTTAACAACAGATGAAGTTACTATTAAAGTTACTCAGAATGATTTACTAGTTCAATTTTTTGAATAAGTGAAATTATTGAAAGAACAAGTTGCTGTACTGACTACTGAAGTCGCAGAATTAAAAGTGCAATCAGAGCACTCTAAAAAACAGGAAAAAGCCAAAGGCACAACTATAGTGCAGGAAGAGCACTTTAAAAAACTAGACCTAGAAGGTGACGTTCGGACATACCTTAAAACCGAAATGGTTGTTACATGTGCAGGAACATCAGGTACAACTAAGGAATTACCCACTACAAGAAAATTACCAAAATTCAAATTACTAAAGAAAAATAATTACAACCTAAATAAGATATTTGAAAAACCCTATGTAGCACCAAATATCCAAAAGAATGAATTATTTGTACCCCTACAGATATACCCCTATGCAAAAACAATTAACCAGAAAAAATAAGTTTACAAC
>NW_025884041.1:0-3821 GCF_002878395.1 Capsicum annuum
TTTAATCTTAATGACAGCATTGGTTTGATCAGGACTCCAAGGAACTGGGGTTTTCTTGAGTTTTTTGTAAAGAGGTTCATAGACCTGGCTAATATTAGGAATAAAATCCGCAACATAATTAAGACTTCCTAGAAACCTTTGGAGCTGAGTCTTATCAATAATTTCATTAGGGAACTTGGAGGAGAACTCAATGGCTCTACAAATAGGTTTATAGCTACCTTGATAAAGATCATGCCCTAAGAATCTTATAGATGTCTGGAAGAGCTTTATTTTCTTGGCACTAACGACCAAGCCATTAAATTTAACAATTTTGAAGAAAGTGTTTAAATGTTTAAAATGGGAATCAGTGTTCTCCAAAAAAATAAGTACATCATCAATATAAACAATTGACATATAGGTATAGGGATTGAAGATATTGTTCATGATGTTTTGAAACTCTGAAGGAGCATTTTTAAGACCAAAAGGCAAGACATTCCACTCATAATGTCCAAATAGGACATTAAAAGCCGTCTTGTATTTATCTCTCTCAACAATTTGAATTTGCCAGAACCCGAACTTCATATCAAATTTACGGTTAATATTAGCTTTGAAAGTTCTTTTTAATAAATCCCTTTTATTAGGAATCGGATGCCTGATCCATTTTAATACCGCGTTCAAAGGCTTGTAATTTATTACAAGCCTAGGGGGTTCCTCGTTCCTTTTCTGCACTGTTATTGACATAAAAGGAAGAGCAACTCCATGGAGAATTAGAGGTTCTAACAATACGATTCTTTACAAGATGGTCAATTTCCTTTTTGCAGATTTCCATCATTTCTTGGTTCATTTGAATGGGCCTGGCCTTAGTAGGAATAGCTTGTTCGTCAAACCCAGAAATGTAAGGAAGTTCTACTAAGTGTTTTTTCCGTTCCCAAAAAGCATTAGGAAATTGGGAACAAATTTCATTTTCAAAATTTTTGTGGAGATTAGATATTTTAGTAATCATCTCTGGGGTTTTTAAATACTGCTCAATTTTCTTTATGTGAATATCTTGTTTAAGAAAATTGATATGGGAAGAAAGTCGGTTAATTTTGAAAATAGTTCGCTCTTTAATAAGGTTACCTTCTTCTTGCGAGAGGGGCCTTAATAAAGGAAAGAATAACTTCTGGTTTAAAAAAGTTGTACGAATTCCGTCGTAGTCACTCCAGTAAGGTCGAATCTGGTTGACGAAAGGTATCCCTAAAATGATATCTTCTGTGATATCTTCGGTGATGACGAAGTCATTAACAAGGCAAATGCCATTGTTACAGACATGAGCTTTATGGAGCTGATAATGGATTTCCATTTTTTCTCCCGTGGCTGAGTAAAGACGAGAGGTACTCTTTTGAAGGTACTTTGTAGGTACTAGGCCTTTAACGATATAGTTACTATCTGCACCTGTATCGAAGAGTGCGACTCTGTTAAGAACAAAGTCTTTATTTATGACCATTTTTATGACTATGTGTTCGCTATAAGCCTTTATGGCCGTAATAGCATTGACGGACGTGGAGGGAGAATCGGAGCTGGGAAAGGAACTAGGCTCTGGTTCTCGGAGATGGTCATTTGGGATGACCGAAAAGGCTTTAGGTGATTCTGGTGGAGAAACCTTTTTTGGGAGAGATATATTTTTTAGGAATTGATCCGTAAGAACGTTAAGTTCTACTTGGTCAAGTCGGATTTTGAGATTTTTGATCTCTCGCTTTAACGTAGAGATTTCTCCTTTAAGATCAACAATAGAAGGTTCCACAGGTTTGTCAAATCTAGACATAACTTTCTTCATGCTAAAGGGCTGAATAATGGGTTTGGGGGGGTTTCTCTTCGTGAGAAAGCATTAATCGTTTGAGTTCTAGAAGATATTTATTTCTAGCCTCATCATCCTGGATGTGCTCTATAATGTCAAACAGGATTTCTTTAGAATTTCCTAAAATGACATTAACAGTCTTTCTGGTGCAAGAGCAGAATGTACCGATACAAGCGCATTCTTGGCCAGATTGGGATTGATCCATCTCATAAGCGGCATTGATGAATTCTTCATCGCTGTAGTCGTCACTGGACGAGGCATAGAAGTCAGAAGACTCAGAAGACTCAGGTGAATCTTCCATTATAGAGAATAAATTTGTTCTGGCTTCTTCAGAGAGATCTAATTGGTTTATTTTCTTCTTCTTGTTTGACTTGCAGTCTTTCGCTCTGTGTCCTGTCTTTCCACAAGTCCAACAAGTATCTTTAGTTTTAGAGGTTTTTTATTTGGTCTTTCTACTAGGCTTATGAGATTCTCTTTTGAAGGACCTTTTGTTTGAGGTGGTCTTTTTGTGAGATTTGGAGGACTTCTTCCTATGTTTTTTGCTAGGACTGGTGAAACCATAGTCCTGGCAGAAAGTTCCTAACCCATATTTGGAAGTACTATTTTTCTTAAGTTGTTTCTTAAGTTTAAGGTCAGTGCAGAGATCTATCCCTACGGTGGTGATGAAACTTATCAAGTCGCCATATGTTAAGATATCGTAAGGGATCTTTCCCTCAAATATATCTTTGATTTTGGTTCTAACCTTTTCTGCAAACAGAGAAGGGAGACCACTAATGAATCGTTCCTTCCAGAAATCATTGTTGCAATCAGGTCGGATCATGACCTTTACTAAAAGGTATCTTTGTCCATCTAAAGTCTGCTAGGTCTTTGCAGGTGAGATTGTTGAGGATTTCTAAGCTCCTATCTTGGAATAATTTGGGCTCTCCAATAAAATGTCTTGCTATGTGGTATAGGAGAGTGGCACAAGCATCTTCTTTTGCGACTTGCTCTAGAACTTCTTGGCCATTTTCATACTTGACCACTGTTTCTATGGCCGTGGCTCCATAGATAAGGTTTTTAATGTCATCAGTGAAGTAGTTGTCCCACCAATGTTTTATCATACCAGTGAAACCTGATACGATCATGGTAGCTGCTTCCTTATCAGTGGCTCCTCTAATTTGGTAAGCCGTGATGGATACACCCATTTCATGAAGTTTGTTGTAGATTTGGTGTTCAGCCTAACCGTCAATATTCCATTCAGTTATTCCTCTACCATCATGGTTGAAAGTTGAGAGGTAGGGATTTTCTTTAAATTGGACGTCTGGAGGAGAGGGTTTTTTTATAATAGTTTTTCTTAGTAGAAAAACGATCACTGGTGAGTTTAGAAAGAGAGTTTTTCTGGTTGCTAGACTCTGCTTTCTCAGAGATCTTAAACTTGGAAAGTTTTTCGTTGATTTGTTCCAAGATTTTTCCTGATACTTTGAAGTCATCATTGAGATTAGGGAATTTTTCCCTTTGGAATTCAGGAATCTTAAAGATGGGGTTGACTATAGGATTAGGGCTTGGAGCCCCTTTCTCAGGAGCGGGGGAACTAAAAGAAGGTATCGAATTTTTAGCATCTCCTATTTGCTGGGAGATAGTGTGAAGGACCTGATTAGTATAGTTGTTTTGTTCAACTATCCTATCGAGGTCTCTATTGATAGGGGCTGATAGAGGTCTATCATGTTTCTTCTTGAAGGGTGAAGCATTGAGGACTTCATTGGAATGAGGAATTTTTATCCCTTCGAGAGGAGGAGTAACGGATTCAATTATCTTGTTACTCTGGGAATACCATTTATTAATGATAACGCTAAGGGATTTATTTTGGTTTTTCATTCTCCCAGTGAACTCAAACTATCGAAAGAATTCTATGTCACATCGGAGTCTTTTCATATCGGCTATCCATAGCCGACCTAACTCCTTTTGTTGTTCTTTGGAATAGGTACTGGTGTACCATTTCCTTTTTATTGTGTCCTTAGGGAGGTAC
>NW_025884041.1:3921-6069 GCF_002878395.1 Capsicum annuum
ATAGCCGACCTAACTCCTTTTGTTGTTCTTTGGAATAGGTACTGGTGTACCATTTCCTTTTTATTGCGTCCTTAGGGAGGTACCAGCGGACTTCAAGAGCTTTAAGGTTAGGTGTATACTCTTCATCAGATTTGATGACGAATAGGCTGGGGTCGGTCCTAATTTTTTGACGGGATATGGTAGGGGGAGGTTCCATATCAGAGGCTGTAGGACTGCCTGGTTCATAAGGATTTTCAGGTTCTAGGGACTCAAGGACCCTAGTGGATTGCTGATAATAAACTTTTGGGATAGGACCAGAGAAGTCGACTCCTCTTACTTTGCCCTTGTCATTGTTATTATCATTTTCGTCACTTCCCTCCTGGGTCTTTGAGGTGGAAGCTCTGTTTGAGACAGACCTTCGAAACGAAGAGTTTCGAGGGGTGTCAAAGCCTAAGAATTTTAAATCAATGGAGCCATCAGGATGCTGAATAACCCTTTGGATTTGTGATTTTTCGGAATAGATACGAAGGGGTTGGGTGATAGCATCAAAGTGCCATTCATTACTATGGATGACTTCATCCCAGACCAAAGGCTTAGGAACAAAGACATTGGTTCTGTCTTTATTTGCCTCCATAAGAGTGGTGACACCCCTGGGACTGGTGAATCTAGCTTTGGGCGCTAGAGTTGTACCCATTAGTCGATAGTATACTCCGTATATTATCGCTATTTCTCTAGTATTATCCTTACTGTTCATGTTTTTTGTTTTAACATTAAGAGTTAAAACATCAATGATATTAGGATCATTAATGTCTACTGAGAAATTAGGGTAACAATTAAAGTATACCGGGCTGTCGGCTAGGTTACTCTGGATAACTCCTAAGAGAGAGTCGTCAAAATTTAATAAACGAGCATCTCTTAGGATAGCAAAGACAGGGATATCTAGACCCTGTCTAAAGAGTGGCTTAATATCCACTTGAACAAGTCCGATATGCAGATAATTAAACTGATTTTTAAATCGGTTTACGTCGAGGTCATTTAACAGTTGAATAATTTCCAAAGAATTATTGATGGTAACAGTAGACTCAAAGGTCTTAATATTATGTTTTTTTAAAAAACTAAATTTTCCTATTTGATAAATCGTGTTAAAAGACTCTTCTGGAATACTCCAGTTTTGAAGATTATTTTCTATATTAGCAATCTGAGTTGCTTTAGAAGATAAGTTGATAGTATTTTTAGTATGAACGTTGGGATAGATACGAAGGGGTTGGGTGATAACATCAAAGTGCCATTCATTACGATGGGTACCACTCGTACAGAAAAGGTACGACTTGTAAGGGTTAGTCATACCTTATGACGGGAATTTAATGAAGTTTAAGTGAGGGAAATATGGACATTTTCCCACTTATCCTAATAAGGTCCAACAACTTATATTGCACTTGGAAGGTTATTTTCCCTATCATTCTATCCTTAAACAATTGGAAAATACTCTTAAATCCTCTCTAGAGTTCTTGGGCAAAGGAAGCTAGAGTTTCATCTTAAGGAGTAAATTGGAGCTTGTCTTGGTGATTTATCTCCATCATCATCTTGTTTTAAGGCATGTTCTCTTCCCTTATTTTTATTTCCAAATAAAGGCATGGTTTTATACAATGTTTTCATGATTCGAATGTTGTATGATTTTGGGTTTTCAAATATAATTTGGGAGTTCTGGTTATAAATGTTTGGTTATGGTTTTACCATGCTTTTAATTACACTTTTATATACATTAATGGTGGTTTTTCATAATTAGTTGCATGGGAATGGTTCTTTAATTTGGTTTTGGAAATACTATGTCCCCAAAGTGTTTGATAAAATACCTATAACAATGTTTTCACTGTAATATTGATTTTTCAATGGAACTTATGCATGTTTTAAACCTGGTAATGGACCCTAAATGATATAAATGGTTTTAAATGGATTGAAAAGGCCTTGGTGACCATGGTTTAGATTAATTGGAAATAATATGTCCTAAAGATTCGCTAAGGACAATACTTGCAAGTTATAGTTGGTATGACGATACCATTACTAATAGCCTTGGTTAATAATAATTGAATAATGTTTTAGGTGAAAAATTGTTTTAATTAGACTTAAAGGAGGAAGGTATGTAGCAAATCCATGGAAGGTGGCGGTCAC
>NW_025884042.1:0-642 GCF_002878395.1 Capsicum annuum
TGATTAATTAAAGAAAAACAGGGTAAAACAGGGTGAAGTTAAACAATAAGTTTATAAAAACAGAGAAGAGATTAAAAGAAAACTTACAAATTTATTTAGCAAAACATTGAAAACATTACAAGTGGATTACAAGAGAGAATTGGGCAGAGAGAGAATTTCTTAGAAGGGAAATTTCTGAATGCCTTCTCTAGTGGAGAGCTAGGCCTTAAATAGGCAGAGAATTACATCATGTGTAATGGATCTAATACAAGTGGACGGCTAAGATGTTGCCGACAAAAGTAGATGGCTGCTTTTTGAAAAACAGATGCTTGCTTTTTGAAAAGTAATGTCTGTCTGCAATAATGCTTGCTTTTGTAAAAGCAAGATGCTTTTATCCTTGAATGGGACAGCTGGATTCCTTTTAGGAATAGTAACTTGCCTTTTCAAGAGGTAATTCCGGCCCTTTGGACCTCTATCTCTTGGAAAGGTCAGATTCCTATTCTTAATAGGGATCGAGGTAGGCCATAGCGATCCCTTTGGGATCTAGCATATCGCCATTGTCACTGCTGCTTTCGGTTGAAGATGCCTCTGCAATAAGCTGTAGCAATTCTTCGGTGTTGTCAGTAGTGTCTGGTCCATCAAGATTGGCCAGGGCTTGTTTCA
>NW_025884042.1:742-2117 GCF_002878395.1 Capsicum annuum
GACCTCTATCTCTTGGAAAGGTCAGATTCCTATTCTTAATAGGGATCGAGGTAGGCCATAGCGATCCCTTTGGGATCTAGCATATCGCCATTGTCACTGCTGCTTCCGGTTGAAGATGCCTCTGCAATAAGCTGTAGCAATTCTTCGGTGTTGTCAGTAGTGTCTGGTCCATCAAGATTGGCCAGGGCTTGTTTCAGTTTTTCTTTTAAAACTTTCTTTGAAGTAGAGGAAGGTGGAGAAGCCATTGTGGTAGCTTTTCCTTTGTCTGGAATTTTGGGAGCGGTTGGCTTAGGTGTCCAACCCTTGATTTTAATTTCTTTAGATAAGTACTTGATCCTGTGTTGTTCTTCTTTGGAGAAGCTCCAGGATATGATATATGATATTCTTTTCTTAACGAAGAACTTGCACATTTGAATGTGCTCCGGTAAGGTAGAGCAAGCTTCTTTTACCAAGAAGTCCGGGAATCGGTTAAGAAACTGTTGAGGGAGAACGTCCTTAGTTCCCCCAAAGCAGGACCACCACTCATAGAACCATCTAGGTATAGTGGCTTCTATCATGGCGGGGCAATATTTTACAAACCACGTATGTCCTGGGCGAACATAAATGAAATTAAACCATGCTGCTTTGTAATCATGCCAATTATAGGTCTGAGGCCTGTGAGGCATTGATAGAGCAATGGGAGTGTGTAAGTGATCAACAAACCAATTAAAAGGAGTCAATACCCTTTTTATGGTGAATTTCGAGTAACTAATATAATCTGGGTTGTTGTTGTCCAGTGAATGTTCTACTTCAATCGAATCTGTGTCGACCAAAATAGCTTCATAAAATCTTCTAGTTTTTAGTGGATCTTCAGTGTCCACAAAGTTGTTATTAGTGTATATAGGCTTGATCAGCTGATTGATAGGATATCCTTCGTAAGCCTTGTCTAGCGCAATGATAGGCATTACCGTGGAAGTAACGAACTTGAATTCCTCTCTAGTAGGGGAGGAAGGAGTCACTTTGGCTGCAGCAGGATTTACTGCTTGAGCGAAGGTCTCTGGGGCCTTCATGGCGTAACTTTGCTTGGTCTGGATGGAGGAAGAGCTTGCTGCTGATGATCCTTTGTCCAGGGGCAAATTTGTCTTTAAATCAACCAATTTCGTGGGCATTGGTGGAGATAGCTTAGGGAATTGTACTTCTGTCAGAGCAGAGTATTTGTTGAGAGTTTCTGTTTTGATAATAGGCCTCTGTGGGACTGTAGGTTGTAAAGGATTTGATGCTGGTGTCGGTGAGTCGAATGGTCTGGCCATTCTTTGTTGCTCTGTTTTGGGGCTACTGCCCGAAAGTGCTGGTCTCATGGCCCTGTAGAAATTCTCTTGTTAGAAAATCGGGGAGG
>NW_025884043.1:0-4978 GCF_002878395.1 Capsicum annuum
ATTTTGATATTTCATCTTTTTGTGTATCTATTGAATTTTTACTAATTTCTGCAAATATATTATAATGTAGTCTTTCTATTCTTATTTTTAATTCTTTTCGTTTTTTAGAGATAATTTGTTTTAATTCTTTATATTGTTGTACTTTATTCATTTTAAATTATATTTATAATATCTTGGTGGATATCTAAATCTAATTTTATTATAATTAGGCGGTATATGTTTCATTCTTCTAGATTTTAAATGTGTTATTAATTTTGATTCAATACTAGATATTAATGTAATTAAATAGGCTAGTTTTTGTGGATTTTCTTTTGTTTTATTTAGACTTATATATTCTGAAGTTATAAACATGAAAGATTACCTTGAAAATTATGAGTATCATTAAGAACAAAACTAATAAAGATAATTAAAGGTGAAAGTTAAGAGCTTTAGTGAAAGGTTATCAATTATTTATAGAGAGAAGTATCATAATCTTGTACATCAATTTTGAAGGCTATAAACATAAAAGGTTATGTTGACAATTATGAGTACCATTAATAAAAAAACTAAGAGGAGAGAAATTGAAAAGAATACGCTAACCACTACAGTAAAATAAAAAAAGTCATCATAATGTCTAACAAATAATAGTGACAATTTAGTATTTTTTTTTTAAAAGAAAATGTGAACATATATACATATACATACATACATACATACATACATACATACATACATATATATATATATATATATATAATATATATATATATATATACCATACTATAAACAAACTCTAATAAAACTACATGAAGTATATCTTTGTTTGATCTTTTTTTCTCGTTTTCTCCATTTTTAAATTTCAGATGTAATACAGTGTTATATTTTTCATGAAGTAAAATATCTCAAACTACATATCAATATAAAAATTTCAACAACTTACAAATATTCTTTCACACATGAACATTGTATTACATTGTAAATGAAAAATTTAACTTAAACAACAATAAAAAAGGAAGAAAATTTCCTATTGCTAACTTGAATCAAAATTTAGAAGAGATCAAGAATAGGAATCAAACAAGAAGGAAGAAGAATAGAAATGTACATCCAACACTTCATGATTGTTATTTTATAGATTAGTTTAGCCATAAAGAAGGAAGTTCAAAAGACATGTTTTTAAATGGAGAATACAAATAGATGAAGATTTTTTGTAACCTATGCAATATAATTAAATAAATGTGATAGAAGTTTTTATGTCTTTTGTAACTTATGAAATATAAATAAATAAATACAAAAAATGAAAGAAAAAATTCAAAAAAACACACAAAAAAGATAAATATGAATGGAGGAGGTAGAGAGGTGTCACCTCACCTTCTCTATGTTTTTTATATATATATATATATATATATATATATATATATATATATATATATATATATATATATATTGATTTTTTACAAAATATACATAATTGAAAAGTCTAAAAACTACCTCATTAAGTCTTTAAATAATTATCCTTTAATGATTTTTATAATTGCTCAGTAGTTAAATGATATTCAGTATTTATTATTTAACCGCTATCAATTTTTTGCCCTTTGATAATTAAAACAATTTAGTAATGGTAATATAATTCTGTAATGAGTTGTTTGTTGGGATATTAATATCGATGTTCTTCAGTATTATTATTGCGGGTGTGGAATTTTTTTTTTCTATTTGATTAGAAAATAAATATGTTGTCATTTGCTTTGCATAATTATTGCCATGTTTATGTTGTTTTTCATATTTTAACTTGCACATAATTCTAAAAGAAAATAAAATACTTTTAAAAGAAAATTTTGTATCTAATTTGTATAATCTTGTGTTAAATGGATCATATCGAGGAACCATATGAAAAAGAATTTAATTTTAGTAGTTCCTCATATAAAACAATTGAGTTTCGAGTTATAGTTTAATATGTTCTCTTTGTTACCACAAAATCATAAGAAAATTATATCCTATAAACTGAAACATATGAATTAAGACTCTTAATCATAAACACAAAATTACTAATGTAGTGCACTCTAAGGTCAAGAATTTCACTTATCTTTTTTGTGATTTTTTAACCTTTTTTTAAAAAAATTTAAAAGATTAAAAATTACACCTTAAAATTTACAGAATATTAAAGATAGTCATATTTAGTTTATTTCATTATCAATGCTTTTAATTTCTTTTCCTTTATGGTTGTATAATTTTTCCTTCATCCACGAAAGAAAATATTTATTTCAATAAATTTTAATGTGCCTTAAATTTTTTACATTAACCATCCATAATTATGATCAACTAGTTTATGAATACGTGTGTTGTATATGTGTCCCATGAAAATTTACATAGACTTGATAAAACAATAAAGATTATATGAAAACATATATGTAATGAGTAATAAAATATTATAACAATCATGTAAGATGAATTGAAGTTTTTAATAAAATAGAAATATGACTTACCAAACGTACAAAAGAGAAAATGACATCCTTTGCAGCTTTTTTATAGCTCTATTTACCTATTTATTTTAGGATTTTATATCAATTCTTCATTACAATTTTTTGATTTCGACGGTTATATTATTAGGAAGAAGATAAATGTCATTTATTTGATTACTATAATAATTTATGAAGAACTTATTTAATTATTGAGTTTAGTGTATATGTTTAGATGATTTTTCATATTGGTGTATTAATTAAGGAATAGAAAAATAAGAAAAGTTACTTTAATGTCATCACAATTAGTGTCTGGAGGATATATATACATGTACTTAGTATAATTTTTTAAAGGGATAATACCCAATTACCTCCCTGAACTATACCTAAAAAGGATATGACACACCTCAACTTATAGAGAGTTCTATTACCTCTGAACTATTTAAAAATGTAATTTTGACACCCTTAGTGTCTACGTGGCACATACGTGGCACAACACACTGAAGTGTCCACGTAGGCACACGTGTGTGCCATGTATGTGCCACATAAGCACTAAGGGTATAAAAATTACACTTTTAATTAGTTCAGGGGGGTAATAGGGCCCCCTTTAAGTTGAGGTGTGTCATAACCCTTTTGGGAATAGTTCAGGAGGATAATTGGATATTTTCTCTTTTTTAAATGATATAGATGATACCAACATGTAAGTAAAAATAACTAAAATTTGCAAGGAAGCAATTGTTTGTAGCTATACACAATCCATTATATAGATATAGGCTTTTTCTTATGTAGTTTTAATATTCAGTGCGGCACTTCTTTTATTTTTTAATTTCAACTGCACATAGTTTATGTGCGTGTTTGGCCATGAGAATTAAATTTTTTTAAATTGGAGTTGAATTTGAAGTTGGACTTGATATAATTGTTGTTTTGAATTTTTGTGAGAGTAGGGAGATGGAAAAAAGTAAAAAAATCCTATATGAACATAAAATTCAGCAATTATGAGTCAGCAAAAATACAAAAATGATTCAAGAATACCAAAGTAATATACTATTCCGATCCCGTTATACTCAAATTAATAATTCAAACACCAAATACTACTACTACAATAACAACATGCCTAGCATAACCCTACGAAATATGGTATAAAGAGTGTAGTGTCTAGTAACCTTACCTCTATCTTTTGAACAAAATTTTCACCAAGAACTTCAAAGTATGAAGAAGCCGGAATTCAACATATATTATATATATACATAGAAAAATAATTTTATTCATACGTAAACAGTATTATTTTTCATCCGGGTGAACCCCTCAATCTTACCTGACTCCAACCCTACTTATAAAAGTAAAGAGGTCGGCTCAATAAAGACTAAACTTTTATATACAAAATAATTAAAGAACACCAAAATAATACTAATAGGATCCATTAAATTCAAATTCAAGACCAATAACATGCAACATAATAAGAAGTCAAAACAGAAACACTTTGCCCACCATTAACATTAGAGATAAAATGCTCTATAATGACATTAAAGGTAGCAAAATGAATGCATAACGTCTGTGAGATGTTACAGAAATGTATTAAAATTTCATCCACTAACTCCAAATGGAATATTAGGAATATTATATCACGAATGATGCCAACTATTGGAGTCCCACATCGGTGGGTTAAAGGGTCCTTAGTCTCCTTATATGGTCTTGTGCAATTCTCCCCCTATGAGCTAGGTTTTGAGGTTGAGTTAGGCCTAAGGTCCATTTTTTTATCATGGCATCAGAATCAGGTCCACCCAGTTCATACACAGTTCATTGTTTTCGATGTTGGACCCCCGTCTTAGATTGTCCACGTTCCAGAGGTCCAGCCCTAGGCGTGCGGCACTAACAATGAAGGAAGAGAGTTGCACGATGTGAAGTTCCACTTCATCCACTAATGTAAAAATGAATGCAAATAAGTAGTGCGTATAACATAAAGAATCTCACAAAGTTTTCAACTACTAGAACGCTAATTAAGAAGATATATTTAGGAAGTGTTTTTCTTTAACGAACAACTACAAAATGTTATTTTAACTTAATCGAATTAGCTGACAACAGATATCAACGATCATCCAAGAAATTAGTGGACGTTTAATTTGGCCATGAGAATATTTATTTTTTTCCGAGAGTTGAATTTTTTAAAAAATATTTCACCATAAAATTTTGAAAAAAAATCGAAATTCGACTTGAAGTTGAAAAGTTTTACCTCTCTAAAAAAAAGTTTAAAACAACTCAAAATGATCAAAACCAACTCCAACTTTAATTTATATTTAATTTTCATAATCAAAGGTGCCTATAAGATTTTCAATGATACAATCAATTAAGAGTGATCCACTGTTGAACAAATTTCTAGACATATATATGAAGTTCCATAATATTAGATATACGTTAGGAATCATATCAAAGAAAATACTCATTCGTTGAGCCAGGAAACATATAATAATGATTAGCTCGTCAATGTTAGAATCTTATTACTGTTAATAGAACTTTATTGAAGGGAAGAAAGGCTAAGGTTTACAATA
>NW_025884044.1:0-1280 GCF_002878395.1 Capsicum annuum
AAAAAATACCAAAAAGATTTTTTCCTTCATAATTGGTGGTGTCAGTTTTAGTTAAAGTGTCTAGCTGAAAATCCAAAAGTTTTTTTTTTCGTTTGTTTTTGGTAGTGTCTCCTAAGTTAGAGTCAATTTATTAGTTAATCGTTAATTGTCCAATCTGGACGAACTACGCACCCCTGATTCTCCTCTTTCGGGAGTGAGATACGTAGGCAGCCTATTGTTGGTTTGGGGATCTTATTTAAAAAATCCAAAAAAATAAATAAAAAATTCTTCACTTTTCATCTAGAGTAGGTGTTTCATACATGTCTTGAAAATAAAAATACAAAAAAATCCTTAATAGTCGTAGGTTTTATTTTTGGTTGATCTTATTCCAAAAAAAAAAAAATTTTCAAATTTTTTTTTCTTCACTCTCTATTTAGAGTAGGTGTCTCATATACATCTTTAAGAGAAAACTACAAAAGATTTTCCTTTAATAGTTTCAAGTTTCATTTTTCATATGAATTCAAAATTGAAAACCCCAAAAGATTTTTCTTTGGTAATCATAGGTTTCGTTTTGTATAGGTATTTTAAAAGTAAAAAATGCAAAAGATGTTCGTCAATTCTTTTGACAAATTGTTATTTTTCTTTTCTTCTTAAAGTTTCAAGAAAAAAGAGTTTAATTGGCCATTTTGACAAGGTCCGAACTACGCAAAATCTGATTCATGTACAACATGATACGTAGGCAACCTACTTTTGGGTTCGATCTAACCATTTTGTTTCGTTGTTTTTCACTATTTTTCCTCTTTTAAAGAAGAACAAAAGCCATAAAGAATGATAGAATAAAGGTATATAACGAGAGAAAAGAAAAGAATAGAGATGAATACGAAATAATAATAATAATAATAAGTGTAGAAAATAAAAAGTGTAGACAAAAATCAGGATGATGTTAAAATGACCTCGCTACCCTCAAAACTGGTAGAAATGAACATGAATTTATGATAATTTTACCAATGTGATTCCCATGCTTGTTGTGTGCCCTAATCCTAACGGATGTCGTCTTTGATGAGCATGTTCTTTCAGATAACAGGGGTAGGTTTGCAGCACTCTGGCTAGTCACCCATACTTCACTAGATCTAAAGCAAAGCTCGCCATGGCTAGCAGGGAGATTGAAAATTCGCTCATTGACCCAGATCAGGACCACAGGGAAGAAAGTTCTGAACACAATGATGAGGTAGTAAGGCTCAGGCAACAATTGATAGATTTACACCGGGCATGGGCCAGCAGAATGCCTCCTCCTCCGCTCC
>NW_025884044.1:1380-4147 GCF_002878395.1 Capsicum annuum
TCCGAAGCAAAGCTCGCCATGGCTAGCAGGGAGATTGAAAATTCGCTCATTGACCCAGATCAGGACCACAGGGAAGAAAGTTCTGAACACAATGATGAGGTAGTAAGGCTCAGGCAACAATTGATAGATTTACACCGGGCATGGGCCAGCAGAATGCCTCCTCCTCCGCTCCCTGAAGGTCTTGGGAATATCTCTAATTGCCCACCACTCTTTCAGGCACAATTTTCTGCTCCTACTGAGTCACCTGAGCATGCGCCAGGATTCACTCCGCGACATTATTATCCTGGCAGTTCTGGTGTACCTCTGGCAGCTCCTCAATTAAGACCCGCTGCTCAGCCAGCGCCACCGATCACACTGGTATTCGTGGATCCGCCACCACATGAAACTCCCATATATGCTGTGCATCCCATAATGAGGCTTTCTAGGTCTGCCAGCGAGCCAGTATTGAAGGTTCCAGATAGTCAGTATTATGCCCCTGATCCTACTTTGCAAATGAATGAACCGTATGGGTACACTCAGCCACCTGCATTTTCATTTGATACAGATAAACCTGTCGCAACAGAGGAACAAGATAGCATAGCCCAGAAATTGAAAAGTTTAGAACAGGCTATGAGGAATTTGCAAGGAATTGGAGATTATAGGAGTGTTTCCTATAAAGATCTTTGTATATTCCCAGACATCAACCTCTCCCTCGGTTTTAAGATGCCTAAGTTTGAGAAGTATGCAGGACACGGTGATCCCGTTGCGCACTTGAGATGTTATTGCAACCAGTTGAGGGCTGCAGGAGGAAAGAAAGAACTGCTCATGGCCTTCTTTGGCGAGAGTCTTTCTGATCTGGCCTCAGAATGGTTTATCGGTCGAGATATCAATAAATAGAATAGCTGGGATGAGTTGACTTCTGAATTTGTTCAACATTTTCAGTATAACATCGACCTGATTCTAGACGAAAAATTCTTGGCCAATATGAAGAAAAAGAGCACTGAAGGTTTTAGGAAATACGCGATAAGGTGGCGTGAACAGGCCGCCAGGGTAAAGCCTCCAATGAAAGAAAGTAAGTTGGTAGAAGTTTTCTTTCAGGCGCAGGATGGGACCTATTTTCAACATTTACTTCCGGCAATGGGAAAGTCTTTTATGGAAGTCCTCAAAATGGGGGAGATGATAGAGGACAGAATTAAGACCGGCCGAATAATGAGTTTTGCCGCATTAAAAGCCATTACACAAGCGATTCAAGGTAGATCTAGCGCATTTGGAGGTAAAAAGAAGAAAGAGGATGTGGCGACTGTCGTAGTTGGAACCCATTCCTATCCCAAAAGACCACCTCGCCCCTATCCCCAATCCCAAGCCCATGTTTACGCTCAAGCTCCATATATTCCTTCCACCATTACTACCCTCCACAAAACCCTTCATATTCCATTCCGCCACCCCCATACCCATTATATAGTGCGTAGCCATATGCCTAAACCCCTTCTTACCTACAATGGAGTGAGCAAGCTCTACAAAATTGCCCCTTCGCTCCACCAAATTACCAAAACCCCTCCAGACCCAGTTTTCATCCTAGGCCCGAGTATAAGAAGGAAAAGGCGGTCAAAAATCAATTCACACCTCTTGGGGAGTCATATACTAGCTTGTTTGATAGGTTGAGAAAGTTGAAGGTTTTAAGCCCAATTCAAGGAAGGCTTTCAAATCCACCACCGAGGAATCTCGATTATTCTTTAAGGTGTGCGTACTGTTCTGACATGCCAGGCCATAATATCAAGAAATACTGGCATTTAAAGAGAGCTGTCCAAGATCTAATTGACACAAATCAGATGTTAGTCCAGGCCCCGGAGGGTCCAAACATTAACCAGAATCCGCTGCTAACCCATGCTGAAGCCAATATATTAGAATTAATGTATGATGGGAAAGAGTCTTCGAGGGGTTATAAGCCTATTGTCAAGATACAGACCATAGAGGAGAAATCGGTGAATGTAGCGGAGTCTTTAAAAGCAATATCATTGAGCCAAGAAGGAATAAGAGAAGATAAAGCCCAAGAAAGCACAAAGAAACCCCTGATCACAGTACAAGGCGCCAGAAGGTATGTTGGTTTAAGTCAGGATAAACCTAAGTTGACAGTGGTAGGAGCTCTGAGTCAGCCCATCTTGACAGTGAAAGGAGCACTGGCAGCGCCTATTGTCCTCAAACCAGTGACCCAACCTTCGATAGTTGATACGAAAAGGGTTCCCTGGAATTATGGGCGGACTGTGATGACCTATTACGGGAAAGAAGTTGTGAAAATGTAGATGAGGTAAGGGGTTTGACTAGGTCAGGAAGATGCTTCGTGCCTGAAAGCTTAAGAAAGTCCAAGCCAACGGCGAGTGGACCGTCATCTATCAAAAAGCCTATCACCGAAGAGAAAGCTGAAGAATTTTTGAAGAAGACGAAGTTGCCTGAGTATTCAATATTAGACCAGTTGAAGAAAACCGCTGCTCAAATTTCCCTTTTATTTTTGTTGTTGCACTCCAAGGAGCATCGTGACGTTTTACTGAAGGTATTAAATGAAGCATATGTTCCAAGGGAGATTACAATCAACCAACTTGAGAAAATGGTTGAAAAAATCTTTGAGGTCAATCGGATCAGCTTTTCTGATGGTGAATTATCTGTTGAAGGTACAGGGCATAACCGGGGCCTTTACATTACAGTGAAGTGTGAAGATTTCTACGTTACTCATGTTATGATTGATGGAGGTTCAGGTGCAAATATTTGCCCTATTTCTACTTTACAAAAGTTG
>NW_025884045.1:0-1158 GCF_002878395.1 Capsicum annuum
CCGATTCAGTCAAAAGATATTATATTTGACACACTTGTGCTTAACATTCTCAAGTTGAGATGACGAAAGGCCATCATTCTACTAAATGTCATTAATCCCTCATCAGCCCGTCGAGCCTTATTTATCTTTCCTTGCTTACCCTCTTTGGAGTCAAAAAAAAATATAAAAATAAAAATAAAAATAAAAATAAAAAATGCGTTAGCATTGAACTACGTTCGACCTGATTCCTAAATGGATACGTAGGCAGCCCTATCTTGGGGTTCGGTCCGACGAAAAAAAAAAAGAAAGAGATATATATCCTATTGTCACTTCTATATGGCTCTCAAGTTGTAACCTATCCTAAAAATCCCTTTTCCTTTGTCCATCAAAGACCTTCCGATCAATTTTTGAGAATGTCAAGCTTTGTGTGTTGTATATATATATATAAAAAAAAAAAAACTTATTGGTAAAAACCCTCAGGGGCGCCATAAGACAATGATGAACGAGACAACCGAAATCAGAGAGGGCAATTGAGAAGATCCTAGAAGGAATGACTTTAATCAGACAAAGTTTATCATGACATGACAAAGATCAAGAAGGACGATTTGATTTGATTGAAAGGTGCAGCCTAATTCGAGATTAGACAGTTTTTAAGGGTCAAATGTCTACTCCAAATTGTATGTCATGCGTTATTAAAGTCAATATACACCCCCAAATAAACTTTCTTACTTTACTGGTATAAATACTTCCTATTCAAACATAATTCTTTTATTCCTTCTTTTGATTTTTCCTTATTTCATTTTTTACACGCTATGTTTTTATGCGTAAGTCTTGCATCAAATGCAAAATAAAGAAAGACGCGCAAAATTGACCACGGCTCCCAGTGAAATTGAGCAGTGATTGTTGGGCGGTCACCACCTTGACAAGGACAGGGAGCCAGTTAAGATAAGTGTTACGAGTGAAGCATTTGAAAAGGAAGAGCAGAATCGTACTGAAACAAATAGAGATGCAACAGAAGTTAAAAGACAAAGAATCAAGCTCGTCAACCAATTAGTTGAAACAACTGTATCAAGTTGGGGCAGAGATAAGGAAAACCTCTAAAGAATTCAAGGCCACAAACCAACCACCAATTTTAAAAACTCACAATTTTTTTTTTCTCTCTCTTTGCTTGAACAGGGG
>NW_025884046.1:0-5686 GCF_002878395.1 Capsicum annuum
TATTAAAATTATAAACCTAATCAAACCAACATAAAATTAATTTTTCGATTTTGATTTTAGTCGGTTTTTTCAATTTTTTTGATAATATTTAAATTTTACAATTATATTGTGATCGAAGACTAGATCAAATATGTTTTCGCTCATGTGCTATTGAAAAATCATAATTATGAAAAAATAAGGAGCGAAAAACTCTCTTGAAACTAAAAAGTGAGATGAAGAGTGAAAAGTTTAGGTTTTAAGTTTATATTGGGTTTTGAATCATTTAATTAGCAATTAATGGACAAATATTACAACTTAAAGGCCCAAATTTAAATATTTATCTACATCTACTTTCAAATTATTGAAAATTACTAAAACTAGTTGAAAAAGTATTTAAAAGGTAGATTATAATTAATATTTTATGTATAAAAAAGTTTGAATATTATATCTATACTATATTAAAAGTGTGAAGGGCCTTAAAATGACGTTTGAACCTTTTTTCCTTCATTAGAAGCCTTTGAAATAGATAAAAACATCTTTTTACTATTTTTCTCAATTTATTATTTAATTAGATTAAAGACTCCTAAAATATATGAAAAGAATTTATTAACTCCTAAAATATATAGAGCCCGTTTAGATAGGATTAAATTTTTTTTTTTTTGCTTAAGTGATTAAAAGCTTAAAATAAGTATTTTTAAGTTAAGCAGATAAGTATTTGGATAGACGTGCTGAAAGTGAAAAAAAATCTGTTGATGTGTTTGGTAAAACAAGTGTTTTCAATCACTTTTTTGTTGTAAAAATGACTTAAATATCCTTAAAGTTGTTAACACATAATAATGTGAATTATTTATGATTTTTAATTCTAATACTTCAAAAATAATTTCTATTTAAATACACTTTCAACGTAAAGTGATTATGCCAGGTTAATTTATAAATATAAGTTACTTTTTTATTTTTAATTATTAAAAAGTAAAAATTTTAAGATATTTTTTAATATAAATATAGTATTATATTGTAATATTGCAAGCTTTTAAACAACAAAAGAAATTTAGGAATGAAACAAACTATTAAAAAGAATCAATTTTTAAAATTTAAATAACATGCAGAGATTCTATATGAACGGATAGAGAAAAACTTACCACAAGCTCGATTTGACAATAAATTTTTTAAGTGTTTTCTTATGTAATGATGGATTCTCTGAAAATAAAGGAGAAAGATGAAGAGAAAACTGGAGGAAAAAGATAAAAAAAAAAAGCGGCAATAAGAAAAAGAAAGAAAAATCAATAAGGGCTACAAAGTTTAGGTTATTGTTGGAATTAGAAGAAAATATAAGGGATAAAAAGGTAAATATTTTTGGTCAAACCTAAAAAAATTTTAATCTAAAAAGTAAAAAGTTGGGGGTATTCAGCTTCTCAATTTTTGCTCTTTTTTTTTAATTCACTTTTAGCTTTTTTTAAGCTCTTTTTAATTTTACCAAACACCTAAAAAGGCTAAAAAAGTGATTAAAATCTAGTTTGACCAGATTTAATCTTATCCAAACACCCTCATAGAAAGAATCCTGATAAACTAAAAACTTCTAGTACTTCATAATTTAAAATTATAAAGAAGAATAAGTAAATATTATGAATAAAATTGTAGCACAAGTCAAAGTTAAAAAGGAAAGAAATCGTTGTGCACGTAAAAAAAATGAGGCAGAAAAATTTATATTTAATTATATGATTTATAAAAGGAAAACTTTATAAATAGAATAAATTTAATTTATTGTTCCTACGCATGAGTTTTAGGATTTAATAACATATATTTGTTGATTTTGATTATTTAATCTAGGTAATATTTAGTACTTCTAAAAATAGAATTTTATATAAAAAATATTCTTTATGATTCTATTTAAGTAATATTTTGGATCAAAATTTATACGAAACAAATTCTTAGAGTGTACTTTTGCTTTTTATTTTAGTTTTGATTCACGTGTTTTCTTACTATCATTATCATCATCCCTTTTGTCTTTATTTATTTCTTTTAAATCATACCTTTAAAGATTATATATGAAGAATAATAATCAACAATTGACATTGATTCTCTCTTTTGATACTTTCTTGTGTTTCTCTTTTAGTTGAAAGTTTCTGATCGAAAAATTGGATAAGTATGTTGCCGCCGAATGAAGTTGTCAAAAATCAAAGGTTTATTGCTCTTTTTTCTTTTACTTTCTTTGCATAATCGTGATATAATTTTGATTACCGTGACATAAAAAAAGCTCTAATCCCCTTTTTCTTTAAAAAAAAAAAAAACATATCAAGGTCACGAATTAGGATAGGAGTTTAAGTTCTTTTTTATTTATGAGTCATGTTTTTGTAATATCGTAACTTTTATGTATAATTCAACCACTATAGAAATTCATATTATTTGTAAGTGAGACATATTAATTGTTATTTATGTTAAAGAAAATCGTAATACTAATTTATGAGAATAACATAAAAAAGGCGGCTATGGAATTTCAAAGAACAAAATAAAATCGAAGCAAAAAAGTTGTTTGTAGTATATAATCATTTCACCAATATCACATTATGCATAGTACCCTCCTCTATTGAAGGTTGGGTTTGATTGAGTTGATTTTAGTTTATATGTGAATGCCTTGGTTGCTTGTAATCACATGTGGATATTTGATCTTCATAATCTAAATTTAAAAATTTGATGATATGGAGCCACATACAAATGTAGATGTAGGAATTCGACTAAATATTATTCAAATATCTACTTAAAAAATTTGACTATATAGATTTGAGATATGAACACGAAAATTCGACTGATATTTATGTAAGGAGGAGGATCCGAATGCTTATATATAAAAGGCTGTTATTCAACATTCTTCATCACAAATTTTTAAGGTATTATTCTCTTAATTATTTTTGCCTTCGACAATATTGCATTTTTTTCTCTAGGAATATTTCTTTTATCATCTTTTGTGCATGTAATTGATAAGGTTTTAATTTTACTGTTGTGTCCAATTTTAGTCCTTTTTTGGCATAAGATTTGTAAGCAAGCAATGTTATTATAATTAGATATCTTTGTAAAAATTTATAATCCACTCTATTTGAGTAAATTACTATTTAACTTTTTATAATAAAGTTATATATAAATATCTATATAAGCTTTCGCAACAGACAAAATCATCTAATTTTAAATAATCAAATGTTACATGTGCGAGACACGTGCGGTTAAACTAATATATATATATATATATATATTCGGTTTGATTCGCGTTTGGTTTGACTTTTTTTTGTTTAACACCAAATCAAACTAAGAATGATTGTTTTTTTTTTCTAACGCCAAACCAATCAAACCAAACCATAAGTCGGTTTTTTTTCTCGATTTGGTTTGGTTCGTCAGTTCGGTTTGACTTGACGGTTTGGTCTGTACACCCCTAATTCCAATGGAGTTGGTTGATGGTGAACCAGTCAAGAAAATAAGGAGTGAATTTACTGCTGATGATTTAGTGGCATTAAAGAAAAATGCATAAGCTAAGAACATCCTCGTCTGTGGATTAGGACCTGCTGAATACAACAGGGTGTCAACCTGCGCTATGCTGAGCAAATTTAGGATGCACTGGTAAATGCACATGAAGGTACCTCTCAGGTAAAGAAATTTAGGATTTCTCTTCTTCTCACTAAGTATGAGGCATTTAAGATGAAGGAAAATGAATCCTTGCTTGAGATGATGACAAGGCTTATTGCCTTAACAAATGAGTTGACTTCTTTGGGAAAAATCATCACTGAGGAGAAAAAAGTTGAAAAGATACTGAGGGTACGACCAAAATCAAAGTGGAATATTAAGGTAACTGCAATTAGGGAGGCAAATAAGGATCTCACAAGTATGACCCTAAATGAACTAGTAGGGACCTTGAGGACTTATGAAATGAAAGTTGATAAAATCAAAGAACAAGCAGTTCCTAAGAAAATCTTGGTATTAAAGGCTTATGATAGTGATGAAGAATTTGAACTTGATAAGAAAAAAGTTGCCTTCATAACTAAGAACTTCAGCAAATTCCTTAAAAAGAAGAGGGGAACAGGTAGCAAGAAACATTTAAATGATAGTCCAAATGGATGCTACAAGTGTGGTAAGACTAATCATTAGATCAGAGATTGTCTAGTATAGGAAATAAAATGAAAAAAAAAAGGCTGAAAGGGAACTAAAAGAAAAGGCCAAAAGGAAGGAGGAACATGTAATGATGGCAGCATGGGGATCTGAATCGGATGATGATAAGGCTGATGAAACTGCATTCATGGCACTTGGAGATTCAGACTTAGAGGAAGAAGATGATGCTTTTGAGGTAAGCATAATTGAACTTAAAGAAAAACTTCATTTGTTTTCCAAATCAAAACTTGTTTCTTTGATGAGTGCACTAATTGATGATTTCCTAGAATTAACTTCTGACAGGGATAAGTTGTTCAACAGTGTTACACACCTTAAATTTGATCTCATTGATTTAAAAGCATGTAAAGATATAGTTGACAAGGAAAACTACATACTCAAGAAACAGGTTGCAGAACTTGATTCTTCAAATAATGATCTTAAGTCTGAAATCCTAAAAGTGACTCTCACTAAAAATGAAAAAAAAAGTCATGAGTAAAGAACAAGAAAATGCTGAACTTGAATTAGAGAAGTACAAACAAGAGTGTAGTAATGCAACTGACATGATAAACAAACTGAGTCAAGAAGTTTCTAAACTGAAACTTGATCTTGAAAGAGCTAATAGGTGGACAAATTCCTCAAGAATTGTTCACAAATTGAGTGAAAGAAATCACAATGAAAAGGCAGGTTTGGGATTCCACAAAGGTGTTAATGATCCTAAAGATTTATGTTATATCTGTGGTAACCTTGGACATCCAACCACTGAATATCTAGTAGCTGCTAAAAGCAGATCAAATAGTCAAAAACTAGCAAATAAATTTTCTCAAACCAAAAAGAAGAGAACTGGTTCAGGCCTGCGAAACAGGTTGCACTACATATTGCTAATATGGACTAGAAGAAATTAAATTCATCTATTTACTCATAAAACAGGACCCAAACTTGTCTGGGTTCCTAAGTCTATCCATTGATTTTTTGCACGAAAAGGTGAAAAGAAGCAAAAGGCATTGGTACAGTGTTTGCTCAAGACACATGACCGGTGATAAAAAAAGTTCCTTTCACTTTTCAAAATAAAGAGGAGGATTTTGTTTTGGTGATAGAAAAAAGAGAATCATTACTGGAGTGGGAAAAATTGGCTCCTCTGAGTCAAGAGCATTGGAAGATGTCAATCTTGTAGAAGGATTGAAGCATAGACTTTTGAGCATCTCACAACTGTGTCATAAAGGTAATAAAGTTATTTTTACTTCTATAGGAGTCAAAGTCAAGAGGATGCACACCAAAGAGATTTTGCTCACTGCAAGAAGATACAGAAATGTATACAAGGCTGATATAATGGCAATACCAGGACCAGAGTTTACTTGTCTAAGTGCAATAGAAAATGATCCTTTCCTTTGGCACAGGAGACTTGGACATGCAAGTTTAAAACAACTAAACATACTTTCTTCCAAAGATATGGTATTGGGATTGCCCAAAACCAAGTTTAAGGAAGAAAAATTATGTAGTGCCTATGTAAGGGGGAAATAGGTAAGATCTTCTTGTAAGTCAAAGAACTATGTTAGCACTATAAATTGTCTTGACCTAG
>NW_025884047.1:0-4616 GCF_002878395.1 Capsicum annuum
CTTGACTAGCGTTCTAAAGACTTGTGAACATAGGCGATAGCCTAGGCGGCGCCTATGTGAACATAGGCAATGGGATGGGCGGCGCCTATGTAAGGAATTCTAGTGATTTAAACACTCCGTGTTGAGGACAAAGTGGTCCTTTTCCACCCTTACTTAGACCTAAAATATGAGATTTAGTTTCAAGGACCCCAAAATACATATTCTTTTACCAAAAGTTCTCAAGATTCTCCTTAGGGTTTCAAAAGTAAAAACCCAAATAGTTCAAGATTTGACCGTAGGTTTTCAAAGATAATTACTTATTCGGAATCACCAATCCACAAGCTTCAAGAAACATCTATTATCCTTGGAAATAGAGGTACGTGGGGTTATCCAAAAATCTCATGGGTGTAGTTTTATGAACATACATGCTTTTAAATGGGGGTTTTCAATCAAATGCTATTATCTTGCTTTCAATATGATTTCTAAGTCATTTTCTTTATGTCATGGGAATTGTTTGCCTATATACTTCAATGATTGAAACCATGCATATGTGATTTGAGATTTTCTATGGAAGTTGATAAATATGAATGATAAATTATTTTCAAATTCCCAGGATAATGTTTCGATACTCCATATTATATTGTGATCAACAAAAAGAGCACGAATTTGAAATAAATATTGTTCACCACTTGTAAATGATGAAGCACCTTGGTTTTTACATGATTATGGATATGTGGATGTGACATTGATGACTTTCAAGTCGGGTATGAAGATGCCCTTCAAAATACGATATGTGATTAAAAAAAAACTGAAATTTGAATGCATTGATTTTACATGAGAAAGGTGGATGCCCGAAGAAGGCGTTTGAGACACAAGGGCTCATCACCGAAATAACGTGTTTGCCGACATGGAATATTGGTACCAGGCTAAGCGATCTGTGTACTTGACTTCATGTCATTCCCAAATTGGGACTATAGGTAGGAGCCCAAGCCAAGTGATCTTGGGCACTATCATTGGTTCGAGACACCATGCTGTGTGGTCTTGAGTGTCTCTCCCTCACTTATACTCTAATCTCGGCGGCAACCGAGGTTTGACAGTTGATGCAAATTATGTAGGGTATTCCACCTAGCTCAGTTGCATTTCACTACAGTTGAGAAAAACTATTGCATTACACCCATGTGCTTTCAAATGATTTGATACAAAATTTCTTTATAATGGCTCTCAACTATACTTTGTAAAAATATTATGTTTTGTTTTGATATCTCTGCGTGCCAGTACTTTTGTGCTGACCCCCTCCCCTCTCTAACCTCTTAGGTTCAGAGGCCCAGTCTAGGGGTCAAGAGAATCAGTAGAACTTTCAAACAGAGTTGCAGAGATAAGTGGTGAGCCTTCTATGTTTCGGAAGGTCTTACGTTCTGCAGTCCTTTTTATCTTATATTAGTTTTGGGTCTGCTGGGGGCCTTGTCCCAGTTTTCAGATAGTTACTTGTTTCAGTCATGTAGTAGAGATTTCGCAGAAGATTTTCGAAATGTTGATTGAGATTGTCGGAGATTATTCCCCATTATTGTTTTCATATGATTCTTGACCATGTTTCCGTTATATTGTGTTTCTTCCGCATTACTTTGATCATATGAATTAGGTGCATGATTACTAGACAGATAAGGGTGTTTCGGGCCTCAAAGGTTCGAAATGCTCGTCATGGCCAGGCCCTAGTTCGGGTCGTGACAAACTTGGTATCAAAGCGCGGTACATAGTCCCAGGGTATCTGCAAAATCGCGTCGAGTAGAGTCTTGTTTATGGGTGTGTAGCGCGCCACACTTATAAGCAGGAGGCTGCTAGGCGTTTAGGAAATGTTTCCCTTCTTTGTGATTTAGTTCGTGCTTCAGAGTCTGAACTGTCCCCTAATCAATGATCACTTGTGTTTCAGAAAACACAATTATGCCTCCACGTCGTAACATCGATCAGAATGCTCAGGAAAATGAGGTCCGTCCCACCCATGGGATGCGGACCCGTAATAGTGCTCACACTCCGAAATTTATCCTTACTCTGGGAGTCCCTCCAGTCCCGACTAGTCCACCTCGGGCTCCGCGGACTAATGTCAACCATCCCCCAACTGCTCAGGGAGATATTTCAAATGCAGAATTCAAACGGTCTAATCATATGCTGACACAGTTGGTAGCCAACCAAGCTCAATGATCGAAATATGTTGGGTCTGCATCTGTTACATCTGAGGCTACTAGAGTCGGACATTTCATGAAGATGAACCCACCTAAGTTCACTGGCACCAAGGTGGAGGAAGATCCACTGGAGTTCGTGGATGAGATGGAAAAGATCTTTAAGGTGATGCATGTGGATGAGGTTGAAAGGGTGGAGTTAGCAACCTATCAGCTCAAAGACGTTGCGAGTCAGTGGTATGCCGACTGGGAAGATGAAAAAGGTCAAAGTGCTGAGCCCACAGTTTGGGACGAATTTTTGGAAGCCTTTCTTGATCGATTCTTTCCTCTGGAGTTGAGGGAGGCCAAAGCGAAAGAGTTTATGAATCTTAAGCAGGGCAGTATGAGTGTCCAGGAGTACATTTTAAAGTTTAATAAACTAGCCAGCTATGAACAAGAGTTGACTAGTAATATAAGAGCCCGAATGAGGAAATTTGCATCTGGCCTTGCTGATGACCTGGTACTTGAGTGCCAGGGGTCTATGTTGAATAAGGAGTTAGACTTTGCTCGACTGACCGTTCATATACATCAAGTGAAAGAGAAGAAGAAAAAGATTGCTGAATCTAGAGAGAAAGACAGATAGGCTAAGAGAGCTAGATCTGCAGACCAGCACCAGAGTCAACCGCAGAGTGGTAACTGGGGTAATAAGTGGTCAAAGAAGAAGAAGTTTTGGAATAATGCATAGTCAGCAGCCAGCGTACCAGTAACCAGACCACCGACCGACAGACAAACTCAAAGTTTTTAGACTCCTCATGGGTCTAAAGCTCTAGGTACATAGTCTCAGGGCAGTGTAGCCTAACAGCGTCGTACTCATCCGCGGTGTGAAGTTTGCAGAAGGAATCATCTAGGAAAGTGATGGTTTGAGGGGAGAAATTGCTATACTTGTGGAAAAATTGGTCACCTTCAAAGAGGTTGTCCATCTGGTGGAATAAATGCAGGGGGGGGGGGGGGGGGGGGGGGCTAAGTCCCAAGCTGCCTCCACAGCTCTTTTTCCTAAGGGTTCCCCTTCAGCTGCCGGAAGCGGTCGGAACCGATTATATTCTTTGACTAACCTACAGGAGGGGGAAGCTTCACCAGATATTGTCACCGGTATGTTACGAATCTTTTCTCGTGATGTTTATGTATTGCTTGATCCCGAGTCTACTTTATCTTATGTGACCCCTTATGTGGCTGTTGGTTTTGGGTTTGAGCCCAAAGTTATTGTAGAACCCTTCTCTATTTCTACTTCAGTAGGTGATTCTGTTGTTGCTAGAAGGGTATATAGAAATTGTGTCATGTCTATTCATAGTAGGGAAGCTATGGCAGACCTTATAGAACTGGATATGATAGACTTTGATGCCATCCTTGGGATGGACTGGCTCCATTCGTGTTATGCCACCCTTGATTATAGAACACGAAAGGTCACTTTTCCTTTCTCCCCAGTTGTTTGGGCAGGGAGTTCTGTGGAACCTAGAGGTCACTTTTTCTCTTATTTTAGATCCCGAAAGCTTATCTCCAAAGGGTGTATGTATCATCTAATCCGAGTAAAAGATTCAAAAGTTGGAAACCTTCCTCTGCAGTCAGTCCCTGTAGTGAATGAATTCCCAGATATCTTTCTCGAAGATCTCCCAGGGATACCCCCTGATAGGGAGATAAATTTTAGCATTGATGTGTTGCCATACACTCGTCCTATTTCTATTCCTCCATATAGAATGGCCCGTGAAACTAAAGGAGTTAAAGGAACAGCTTGCAGACCTCCTAGACAAAGGTTTTATTCGTCCTAGTGTTTCCCCATGGGGTGCACCCATGCTCTTCGTGCGAAAGAAGGATGGGTCCCTTCGTATGTGCATAGACTACCGTCAGCTGAATAAGGTCATGATTAAAAATAAATATCGTCTTCCTAGGATTGACGACCTTTTTGACCAGCTTCAGGGTGCCAAGTATTTTTCAAAAATAGACTTTCGTTTGGGTTATCATCAGTTGAAAGTTAGGGAGTCAGACATACCCAAGACAGCCTTCCGAACCCGATATGGTCACTATGAATTTCTAGTCATGGATCTTATGAATAGAGTGTTATGTTAGTTTCTTGACTTGTTCGTCATTGTATTTATTGATGATATTCTGATCTATTCTAAGAGTAAAGAGGATCACGCCAATCACCTCCGAATTATCCTTCAGACCCTTAAGGATCATCAGCTGTATGCCAAATTTTCTAAGTGTGAATTCTGGTTAGATGCTATTGCCTTCCTGGGGCATATTGTGTCCAGTGAGGGGATAAGAGTGGATCCCCAGAAAGTTGAAGCAGTGAGAAAATGGTCCAGACCCACGACTCCAACCGATATTCGGAGCTTCTTGGGTTTGGCGGGGTATTACGGAATATTCGTAGAGAGTTTTTCTTCCATAGCTGCTCCTCTTACTAAACTGACTCAGAAAAAGATGAAGTTT